>NW_024412448.1:2827380-2841464 GCF_014898765.1 Herpailurus yagouaroundi | reverse complement strand
TGGCTCCGTCAGTGAAGTGTCCCACTTCGACCCAGGTCATGACCTCTCGATTCACGAGTTAGAGCTGACGGCTCAGAGCCTGGTGCCTTCTTCGGATTCTGTGTCTCCCTCGCTCTCTCTGCCCCTCCCCCACTTGCACTCTGTCTCTGTCTCTCCAAAAAAAAAAAAAAAAAAAAAAGAATCACAGTGAAAGACAGCAGAGAATACAGGCAATACCACTGTGATAACGTGGAAGGTGACAGATGGTGACTCCACGTCTCATGATGAGCACAGAGTCATGTAGAGAACTGTTGAATCATTGCGTTATACACCTGAAATTAATATACCTTGTAAGTCAACTGTATTTCAATAATACAGAAAGAAGGGGGGCACCAGGGGGGCACAGTCAGTTAAGCCTCCGACTCTTGATCTCAGCTCAGGTCATGATCTCACAACTTGTGAGATTCAAAAGTGAATGCCCCTCTCTGTAAAGAGAGCTTTCATACTCCTCTTGCTTTCTGATCTTATACTCTAGTAAACCTTTGCCTGCTGCTCAAAAAAAAAAAAAAAAAAAAAACCAACTCTCACAATTTGTGAGTGTGAGCCCTGCACCAGGCTCTGCGCTGATGGCCAGGAGCCGGTTTGGGATTCTGTCTCTCCTCTCTGCCCCTCCCCTGCTTGTGTGTACGAGCACGAGCTTTCTCTCTCGTCCAAAATAAATAAATAAACGTTTAAAAAAAATATTTATTTATTTATTTTTTATTTTTTTTAACGTTTATTTATTTTTGAGACAGAGAAAGACAGAGCATGAACAGGAGAGGGGCAGAGAGAGAGGGAGACACAGAATCTGAAACAGGCTCCAGGCTCTGAGCTGTCAGCACAGAGCCCGATGCGAGGCTTGAACTCACAGACATTGAGATCATGACCGGAGCCGAAGTCGGATGCTTAACCGACCGAGCCACCCAGGCGCCCCCAAAAAATTTATTTTTAAATAATAAAATAAGAAGAAAGAGAAAAAGATTCACATTGATGCACGGGCAGGGGTTTGTGTGCTTTGCTCACTGATGTATTCCGTGCACAAAATGAGTGACCAGTACATGTCAGGCACCCAGTAAATATTCATTGAATGGATCGGCACCTGAGGAAGGAGTCCTCTGCTGGAGGCATTTGGGCTGGGTTAGCACAAGTAACCCTGCCGTGATCAGCCCCGTGCACACGTCACCACTGTGTGTGGGGGTCTGAAGGAAGCACTCTCAGCAGTGGAATTTCTGCATTAGTAGGTCTATTCATTTGTCATTTTTTAAAAAAAGTTTATTTATTTATTTGAGAGAGCACGCAAGCGAGCAGGGGAGGAGCAGAGAGAGACAGAGAGAATCCCAAGCAAGTTCTGCATTGTCAGCACAGAGGCTGACGTGAGGCTCGATCTCATGAACTGTGAAATCATGACCTGAGCTGAAACCGAGAGTTAGAGGCTTAACCGACTGAGCCACCCAGGCGCCCCTTCTCAAGAGTTCTTAAAGTATACGTGGACCAGCCAGATTCATTTTGTGCCAGAACTAAAGAAAAGACTATGAAATTTATGTTCTGAGTTGAAGAGTGATTCAAACCACACAGCTGTAGATATGCACTATCATGGATGTGTCTCCCTCAGATATTAAAAAACTCAGCTGACCCTGAGAAAGAGAGGAACTGTTTCTCTCCAGGAGTGGACCCCGCGGCTGGTGACGGGCAGCTGGGTGCAGGGGCAGAGAACAAGGTGACTCACAGCCTCCCCACCGAGGGTGAACACCACCAGACCTCCAGTCTCTGGACCCCAGGGCAGGAACACGTCAATGAATAGACCTCATTAAAACGTCCTCTTTTTGATACTGAAGAAACTGAGTTTCTCTTATTTGCAACTGAAAGTATCCAAACTCTTACAGACAGAAACCCCAGGCCTGGGGACCCATCCAGAGCACATGTCAGGGGGATTAGAGGAAGTGGAGACCAGAGTCCTTAGGGACTTGTGCAAGATACAGCAGGGGGACCACACGGTCCCAGAAAGGCTGAAGACCTTATTCCAGGCTGTGGCAGCACTTTAAAAAATGGCAGTGTCCCATCAGCCACCCTCTGGTTAACGACGGGTGGTGGAATTATTGATGATTTTATTTTGTAAATCTATTTGAGTAAGCATATGCTCCTTTTGTAATAAGAAAACAATGGTTACCTAAAAATAGCCAAGGTGGCGCAGAGCAGGGCTGCTTGGCCTGCGATCTGGGGATACTGGGAGCCCTACCCTGTTTGCTACTGGTCTATGATGAGCTAAATACGCAAAGTGAAAGTAAGCATTTGGAATGTATGCAATTGTGTCCAACGGCTTTGTCTACTGGTCTTAGTAATAAGAAATCAAGAGCTTTCAAACGAAAACGTGTACACGGATGTTCACAGCAGCCCTATTCACAGTTGTCAAAAGGCGGACAGCCCAAATGTCTGTCAGTGAATAAACAAGACGCGGTAGGTCCATACGATGAACGCGTGAAGTAGTGATCGGCATTATATACCGTGGATGGAGCTCCAGAACATTATGCCAAGAAGCCAGCCACAAAAGGCCACACATACATGTAGGATTCCATTCCGACCGGGTGTCCAGAATAGGTAAATCCATAGACAGAGACGGCGAGGGGGGGAAATGGGGAGTGACTGACGGTAGGGCTCCTTCTGAGGCAACGAAAATGATATTTGGAACAAGGTACTGATGACGGCTGCACAAATCTTGAAGGTTCTAAACGCCACCGAATTGTACGCTTTAAAATGGTTAGAATGGTCAATTTTATATGTACCGTAGCACAGCCCAACAAAATTGGGGCTTGTATCTTTTGTGCCTTTGTTTTTCTCCTTTCACTTTTCCGGTGGAGAGGGAAAAGCCCAAGCGGGGAGCCTGCGAAGGTAGTGGGGTGGGGATCCCTAGTAGAGGCTGTTGGACACGAGGCTCCACCCACATCACTGGTGATTGGTTCTCCTGGAGAGGGGCGTGGACTAGGACCTGCCGGAAGCTAGCAGAGGCAGGGCGCCCAGACCGCAGTTGAGTATCTGCCTATCTACCAACCTACCCACCTACCTACCTTATTCATCCATCCATCTATCCATCCATGTACCCCTCCCTCATTTCGTGTACAATGTATTGGTACTAAGAGGTGGGGAATAAGCTTAGAAATTCCCTGAGCCTGCACTGATGGGTTAACAAGGCATAAAGAATTGCAAAGCCATAGGATGCTCACACCCAAGTCTGGGTAAACAAGATGAGGTAAATAAATAGAGAGAGGGTGGGGCAAAGGCCCCGATACAAAGGAATATGCGGTAAATAAGATTAGGTATTCAGGGTGGACCCCCCAATTTAGTACTATAGCAGAAAGCTGCTTTCACAGGAAGGAAGAACCAAGTTAGGTAAACAGGTAAATAGGGCCATAGATCGCAGTGCGGTGAAGTGGCCCAGAGAGGAGCTAATTATCAAAAGAAAGGTGCCTTGCTGACCCTGAGGTAGCACGCTCAGTCCGTCTTATCCCCTAGGCTACCTAAGACAAACAGACAAGGCACCTCCTGTCTGCCGTTAACAACCATCTGCCCGGCACCAGGATTTTGTTTTATATTGACCCAACCCCCTAACACCGTATATCTTCAAACCCCCCTTTCCCTCACGCCCATGAGTTAATGTTCACAGATTTATTGTCTCTTTGTGCACACCCATCACCATGTTTGTAAGCCTTCTGATCCCAATAAAAACAGAGCAAGGACTCTGAATCGGGGCTCTTGTCTTCTCCCGGGCATTAGCCGTCTCTCGGATTTTAATCCTGCGTCCCGCTTTCTTGCTGGACAAGAAAGAACTCTAGACCCAGAGTCTACGACACTAAGAGTCTTGGTAAAACAAGTCTAAAACTACTGAGAGAGGAAATAGTTCTGAAAACCTGTCCTGCCAGCTCGCCTCTGCTTTCTGCCCCTGCTCACCGAGCAGTCCCCTGGCCTGAGGGAGGCCAGGTCTTTGTGGCAGATAAAGGTGGTCTGTCTACTTGTTAAAAAAGAACACCGCCGGGGCGCCTGGGTGGCGCAGTCGGTTAAGCGTCCGACTTCAGCCGGGTCACGATCTCACGGTCCGTGAGTTCGAGCCCCGCGTCGGGCTCTGGGCTGATGGCTCGGAGCCTGGAGCCTGTTTCCGATTCTGTGTCTCCCTCTCTCTCTGCCCTTCCCCCGTTCATGCTCTGTCTCTCTCTGTCCCAAACTTAAATCAATTTTAAAAAAAAAGGTTAGACAGATTTATCCAGTGCCGCCCCCCCCCCCGCCAGTTAATAGGTTGATGGCTATGAGGATGAATACAAATCAAAGTATGAGAGAGAGAGAGAGAGAGATTAAGTCTCCCTGGTGCAGAAAAAGAGAGCCTCCTCCTTCCCTTTCTTAGAGCAGTTATTTTGAGAAACTCTTTATGAATCTTTTCTCTCCCCTTTGAAGTGTATGTAAATATTTTGAAGAGCTAAATGAGTCTCTTGCCAGTTTTCCAACCTCGGAATGTTTTCCTCCAGGACCTGGGGCGTCATCACTTTGCAATGTAATCATCAAAATACAGTGCCCCTGCCCCCAGATTCTGCGGTCAGACAGGAGCCTACCTTCTACAGGTGCCTGGCTCCAAGTTACAAAACTACTTTGTTGTTAAGCTATGGGAAGGTTTCTTTTTCCTCTGGATAAAGGCAATTGGCAAGCACAGATGGCCACCCTCATTACCAGGTGGACTTAGGAAGATCTAGGGGGACAAGTGGCACTGTGAGGCCACCTGCTTCAGCACAGCTATCATTTATCTTGAGAACAGGTATGCAGTGGGGGTATATCTGCCTGCCTGCATAAAAGGGTGAGGTTTCTGGGCTGCCTGCCTGGCTCAGTAGGGAGGGCGTGCAACTCTCGATCTCTGGGTCGTGAGTTCGAGCCCCACGTTGGGCGTCGAGATGACTTAAATGCATAAACAAATAAAAGCTTTTTTTTTTTTTTTTTTTTTTTTTATTAAAGGGTGAGGTTTCTTTCTGGTTTCACAGTCTCTTTAGCAGCTTGCCTGTGGTGCACATCACAGTTTGGTTTAACCCTTATTCAATAAAAACTCATTTTCTTTCTCTCTCTGTCCTTTGTGGAGAGGCTTTCTGGCTCAGCAGGAATCTATTTCTCATCACTTGCCCTTCCTGTGCCTTTGCCGCCCCCTGTGAGCTTGCATGGGAGGAGGCAATCCCGGAGACGGCAGGCAGCACCGAGGAGGTCTGGGGAGCACCTCCAGGAGAGGCCGACTATTGCTCACTCACGGACACTGCCTGACCCACCTCACCCCATCGGGCTGCCCCACTCTTTTCTGGAAGCTCGGCTCCGGGCGGTGGCTACCATCACGAGCTGCGTGACTTGGGTAAGTTATTTAACCTCATCGAGCAGGGGTGAGGCCCTTGCTCTGGGCACAGCATGGGGGCGTCAGCACCAAAACTTCAGTCATGAAGTTCGTTTTGGGCTGAAGGTCTGTGTCCCCCAGCGCTCATATGTTGAAGCACTGCCCCATAATGTGATGGTATGACAGGTGTTAACTTTGGAAGGTAGTTGGGTTTCGATGGGGTGAAGTGCTATGGTAGGATTAGAGGCCTTATAAAAAGAGGAAGAATGGGACACCTGGGTGGCTCAGTAGGTGAAGCATCTGACTTCGGTTCAGGTCACGATCTCGCGGTTCGTGAGTTGAAGCCCTGCGTTGGGCTCTGTGCTGACAGCTCAGAGCCTGGAGCCTGCTTCCGATTCTGTCTCTCTCTCCCTCTCTGCCATTCCTCCTACTCACGCTCTGTCTCTCTCTCTCCCTCTCTTTCTCTCAAAAATAAACATTAAAAAAGAAATTAAAAAAAAAAATAAGAAGAAAGACGGGGCACCTGGGTGGCTCAGTCGGTTAAGGGCTCAGGTCAGGATCTCAGGGTTCGTGGGTTCGAGCCCCACATCGGGTTCTGTCTGTGCTGACAGTGCAGAGCCTGCTGGGGATTCTCTCTCTCTCTCTTTCTGCCCCTCCCCTGCTCGTGCGTGCATGCTCTTTCTCTCTCTCTCTCTCTCTCAAAATAAATAAACTTAAAAAACTTTTTAAAAGGAGAGGAAGACAGACCAGAGCTCTCACTGTCTCTCTGCCATGTGAGGACAGCATGGAAAAGGCAGCTGTCTGCAAGCCGGGAGGACTCTCATCAGGGAACCAAACTGGCCAGCACCTCGCTCTTGGGCCTTCTTAGCCTCCAGAACTGTGAGAAACAGATTCCTATCGCTTAAGCCATCCGTTCTATGGCACTTTGCAATGGCAGCCCAAGCTGACCAATATAAAGATAAATAGTAATTGGCACAAAAACAGACACATAGACCAATGGAATAGAATAGAAACCCCAGAACTAGACCCACGAACGTATGGCCAACTAATCTTTGACAAAGCAGGAAAGAACATCCAATGGAAAAAAGACAGTCTCTTTAACAAATGGTGCTGGGAGAACTGGACAGCAACATGCAGAAGGTTGAAACTAGACCACTTTCTCACACCATTCACAAAAATAAACTCAAAATGGATAAAGGACCTGAATGTGAGACAGGAAACCATCAAAACCTTAGAGGAGAAAGCAGGAAAAGACCTCTCTGACCTCAGCCGTAGCAATCTCTTACTTGACACATCCCCAAAGGCAAGGGAATTAAAAGCAAAAGTGAATTACTGGGACCTTATGAAGATAAAAAGCTTCTGCACAGCAAAGGAAACAACCAACAAAACTAAAAGGCAACCAACGGATTGGGAAAAGATATTTGCAAATGATATATCGGACAAAGGGCTAGTATCCAAAATCTATAAAGAGCTCACCAAACTCCACACCCGAAAAGCAAATAACCCAGTGAAGAAATGGGCAGAAAACATGAATAGACACTTCTCTAAAGAAGACATCCGGATGGCCAACAGGCATATGAAAAGATGTTCAGCGTCGCTCCTTATCAGGGAAATACAAATCAAAACCACACTCAGGTATCACCTCACGCCAGTCAGAGTGGCCAAAATGAACAAATCAGGAGACTATAGATGCTGGAGAGGATGTGGAGAAACGGGAACCCTCTTGCACTGTTGGTGGGAATGCAAATTGGTGCAGCCGCTCTGGAAAGCAGTGTGGAGGTTCCTCAGAAAATTAAAAATAGACCTACCCTATGACCCAGCAATAGCACTGCTAGGAATTTATCCAAGGGACACAGGAGTACTGATGCATAGGGGCACTTGTACCCCAATGTTCATAGCAGCACTCTCAACAATAGCCAAATTATGGAAAGAGCCTAAATGTCCATCAACTGATGAATGGATAAAGAAATTGTGGTTTATATACACTATGGAATACTACGTGGCAATGAGAAAAAATGAAATATGGCCTTTTGTAGCAACGTGGATGGAACTGGAGAGTGTGATGCTAAGTGAAATAAGCCATACAGAGAAAGACAGATACCATATGGTTTCACTCTTATGTGGATCCTGAGAAACTTAACAGGAACCCATGGGGGAGGGGAAGGAAAAAAAAAAAAGAGGTTAGAGTGGGAGAGAGCCAAAGCATAAGAGACTGTTGAGAACTGAGAGCAAACTGAGGGTTGATGGGGGGTGGGAGGGAGGAGAGGGTGGGTGATGGGTATTGAGGAGGGCACCTTTTGGGATGAGCACTGGGTGTTGTATGGAAACTAATTTGACAATAAATTTCATATATAAATAAAAAAAATAAAGATAAATAGTATTTAAATGCTATATATATATGTATATATATATAAATCAAAATTAATAATTAATGCTAAATGTCCATGGCCAACAAAATGTCAACATTTTATTTTGTTTTACTTTTTAAATTAAAAAAATTTTTTTTTAATGTTTATTTATTATTGAGAGACAGCGAGACACAGAGCGTGAGCAGGGGAGGGGTAGAGAGAGGGGGAGACACAGGATCGGAAGTAGGCTTCAAGCTCCGAGCTGTCGGCACAGAGCCCGATGCGGGGCTTGAACTCATGAACCGCGAGATGGTGACCTGAGCGGAAGTCGGACGCCCAACCGACTGAGCCACCCAGGAGCCCCTTTTGCTTTTTATAAATATCAACAACATTCCAGGTTCAGCCAAGTGGGAGGCCTGCCTTTTTCTCACCCTACTTCCTGGTGCCCCTGTAGCATGTGGCCTTACTGGTCTGGGCACTGTCAGCCGAGCAGGAGAGGAGGTGGAACACGGCCTGTTGGGCCTTTCCTGCCTCCAGCTGACCTGTGGCGAGGGCTCCTGAATGCCTGGCCCTGAGCCAAAGAGGCTTGCGTGGTACCTGGACTTTGGGAACTGTCCCGAGAGCCTCCTCCTGCCCCCAGCATTCTGAACCACTGCCCTATGCTAGAGACCACCCACAGCATCCAAGGGGAGGGCCCCCAGTACCCTCATCCCCTATCTGTGAGTAGGTCCTCAGGGCCTCCTCGGCTCCCAGTCGGATGACCCATCTGCTGGGGCTGTACTGATTCTCCAGCTCCTATGGAACACAGACAGAAGTTTCCGTAAGACCTTTGTTCTCCACACAACGTGCCCCCACCCCTCCGAATGCCTGCCTTGGGAAGCCCCCTCCCCAATATCCCAGGCTCTTTAGAAGCCCTCAGCTTCCTTCAAGCCCCTGGTATCCCACTCTCCACTCTCCCCCGACACCAACTAATTAGGTATTTCAGATACAACATCACAGGGGCTCTCAGATTCACGGTCTAGAGCTATGGCCGTGCTTTTAACTAGTGGCCAGCCTTAAAGGGGAGATAAGGTCCTATAAAATGTGTTCTGGTTAATGCCACCATGGGCACCACTCCTACTGCAGGAGGCCAGGTTGCTGGAGTGGTCACCGCAGAGAAAGTGTGGCAGAGCTTATCTCTGAGAGGCCACGGTTCTGACTGCAGGAGGGCCCAGAGCAAAGGTACAGGGCTCAGGAGGGGGGAATCAAAGGTCGGTCTGGAGATAGTGATAGGCCAGACTGCTGAATCACAGAGGTGAGGCTGGGCAGCTGGGACCGGAAGACGGAGGGTCTCACATATCAGGCTAAGATGTTCAGACTTCATGTAGAGAAGCAACAAGAACCAGGTTTTGGAGAAAAAGTTCAAAGGCAAGGAGAAAGAGTGAAGCCCCAAATGGGAAACTGGAAGACAGGGTACCTTCACAGAAGGATCTGGGGCTCTGGAGTCAGATGGGTTGAGGGCCATCCATGCTCCGTCACTTACAGGCTGTTTTACCCTGGGCAACTTATAGTCTCTGAGTCTCAGTTCCCACATCTATATAACGGGCAAAATAGCAGCCTCACAAGGTGAAAGGTCATAAGGCACGTAAATGAAGTAAAACCAGCCATTCAAATGTAGGTTACTGCCTCCTCGAGCTGAACGAGGTTGTTGGCCAGGGTTCTTTAGATCTGTACAATCTGTGCCCGTCAGACGTTCACAGCCATCCCTGGCACACACGGTGACTGCTGTCACCGTCCTCACTGTTCTTAAGTATGCTAATGATAATGCAACGGGTTTCTGAGAGTCCTCTGATATTGTAGGCAAGTGTGTGGGGGACAGAGAGACAGAGACAGAGAATGGGATTTCTTGGGGGGTTAGTGTCCATAACTTAACCAGATTCTCAGATGTATCAGTGGCCAGAATAAAAAATAATAATAATAATAATAAAAAAACCTAACAAAACCCCCCAAACAAACCAACCACTGCCTGAGATGCGGGGGAAACTGGTTAGGAAGTTACAGTTGAATGATCACAACACATGCTTTGCCGGTGTGGTTTCCAGCCCTCACAACCACCCGGCAGTAAACACCAGCCTTCCCGCATCCAGCATCCTGCGACCTGCCTGCACGGTGAGACCCTGCGCTTGAGGTCGGCAGCGTGGCCCCCTGGATGGCTATCGGCACAGCTTCGGTCTTCTCTGCCCTTAAAAGGCTGCCTGTGGCCAGAAGCAAACCAGACCGGGGCGCCAAAGCTTTCGGAGCAGGCACGCCCGGCGCTCGCCGGCGCGCACGGGGGTGGTGGGTCAACGGGCTCCGAAGCTCCGTTCCTGGAACTGCATCCAATCTCCGCGCTGCCCAGCTCAGCCCCAGCCGCCGCCTGCAACCCGCCTACCTCCTTAGACAGCTTCTTCCAGGGAGCCTCGGCCCGGCGACTCCGCTCGGGAACCTCCATCTCGCGGCTACCGCGGGACGGTGCTCCCCGCCTGCTTTTTCTACGCGGGGGGGGGGGGGGGGGGGGGGCGGGGGGGGCCGTCCTGGTGAGTCAGCCCGCCGGGTCCTCGGCGCTGCCCACTAGGGGCGGGCTGCGGTCAAACCTCCCGCCAGTCCCCGGCCGCCCGCTGATTGGCTCCCGGGCGCCGGCTCCCGATTGGCCAGCGCGCCGGGGATAAAGACGGGCAGCGCGGGAACCAGCTCCAGGCAGCTGGGCGGTGACACCTGAGGGTCCCTGAGTGGCGAGCTTCCTAGGGGCGCCATGAGTTGCATCAACCTGCCCACCGTGCTGCCCGGCTCCCCCAGCAAGACCCGGGGGCAGATCCAGGTACGGGGGGCAGGTCCCAGCACGCGGGGGCGAGGGCGGGAGCGAGGGCGGGGGCGGGGTCGTGGCCGGGGGTCCGTGTGCAGTGGACCCCGAAGTGACCCCGCTTTCTCTCCTAGGTGATTCTAGGACCCATGTTCTCGGGAAAAAGGTAATGGCCTCGCGGGGCCAGGGCGGGCCGGGACCACTTCCTCCTCCACCCCTCCCTCCCGAGGGTCTGTCCTCCCCTGGCGCCTCTTGCGGGCCTGTCCCCCCTCTCGGACAGCCCCCCATCGTGCAGTCCCCCTAGGTCAGCCGCCACCGCCCGACCGCGCTTTCCCGCCCAGGATGCCGCTCCGCCCTTGGATCCGGTCCTGGAGGAGGCTCTCCCTCCCAGCCCGCCCAGTTTAGGTCCTCCCATTAGGGTCCGATAACCACCCGCGCCTTCGCGCAGCTGGGTGCAGCTGCTGACGGTTTGGCCCCTCGCTAGAGCCCTCTCAGAAAGGGGCAGCCAGGTCTCCTAATTTTTTTTTTTTAATTTTAAGTATTTAACGTTTTTTAATGTTTATTTGTTTTTGAGAGACAGGGAGAAAGAGCGTGAGTGGGGGAGGAACAGAGAGAGAGGGAGGCACAGAATCCCCAGCAGGCTCCAGGCTCTGAGCTGTCAGCACAGAGCTCCACACAGGGGCTCCAACCCACAGACTGTGAGATCATGACCTGAGCCGAAGTCGGAGGCTTAACCGACTGAGCCACCGAGGCGCCTGTAAAACTTTAAGTATTCTAAGTTTAAGTTTATTTCATTTACGTATTTATTTATTTAAAGAAAGAGAGACAGAGTGAGCATCAGCAGGGGAGGGGCAGAGAGAGAGAGAGAGAGAGAGAAAATCCCAACCAGGCTCCAGACTGTCATAGCAGGTCCCAATGCCGGGCTCCAACTCACTACCCAGGCGACCATGACCTGAGCCGAAACCGAGGATTGGTGCCACCCAGGTGCCCCTAAAAATTTAACACTAAGGAGTCAGGCCAGGGGACCTTTGCTCCCCCGATGTGACAGGACCACTAGCTGACCTGGTGGGCTGGTGAGCCCCCTGAGTACCTCCCTCCGCCCTGGGGGACAGCTGCAGTGACGCTCAGGTGGGCTCTGGGATCCAGTGGCAAAGCGCCCTCTTTGGCACAAAAAGATTTTGTGACGTCAGTTCAGACTCTGTGAAGACCTCTGGAGTGAGGTTACTTTGGACTCCTCCCCTCTGCCTGTGGCCTTTGCACTTCTCTGCCTCCTCCCCCGGCCACCTGGGGGGTTATCCCTTGCCACCCCCCACGTGGAGAGCACGTCCTGCCCCGGCATGCCTTTATTATTCCTGGGCTCCCTAGGGACGTACAGTCTTGACGTCCCTCTCAGGTCTAGACTGAACTCTCAGAGCACCGGCCCTCTCTGTCCTCACTGGTCTTGCTGTCCAAAGGCGCGGGCGTCAGGCTGCAGACCCCTAGACGGTGGTGGGGAGCCCAGCTTGTGCTGATAGAGTCTTCTTTGCCCCGTCTTAACCACTGTGCTCTGCTCTTGCAGTACTGAGCTGATGAGACGGGTCCGTCGCTTCCAGATCGCCCAGTACAAGTGCTTGGTCATCAAGTACGCCAAAGACACTCGCTATAGCAGCAGCTTCTCCACGCACGACCGGTCAGTGTCTGGTCTCTTCTGTCCTCTCCTAACACCTCCTCTGGAAGCCGGGTGGAATGGAAACTCACGGGGCGGGGGGGGGGGGGGGGGCCCGTGCGGCCCGTGCAACTCGGCAGACTTTGAGGGGGGCGTGGCAAGGGGTGTCAGGACTTGGCCTCTCACAGGATTCTAGCCCCGGGTTTCTTCACCAGGGGAGATTTTGCACCCCCTCCCCCCCTTCCCAGAGTCCATTTGGCGATGTCTGGGGACGTATTTGTTTTTCACAACTGGAGCGGGCTAGGGGTGGCTGTTGGCGTCCCGTGGCTAGAGGCCAGAGATGCTGCTGAACATCCCACAATGCACAGGGCGGCACCGCCCCCCCCCCCTCCCCCAATGTTGATCCTGCCCCAGTTATCAACAGTGCCGTGCCCGGGCTGAGGAACCCTGCTCTGGAGGTTACAACTATACGGTTGCAAACTGGTTTTGTTGGGCCTGCACGGGGCTTTTTATGTAACTTTTCAGTTGCCCTGCCCTGGGGCTGACTCCCTGTGGCCTTGTGGCTTTTGTGCATATCCCCTTCTATGTTTATCTGCCTGCACCTTGGGATCATTTCAGTCTGCAACCTGAGGTGGGGGGTGGAGGGTTACATTTAGTCTTACTCGGGCCTGTTCCTTGCTGCAGATTGGGGCCTGACACTTCTGAGCCTGGGACATCGTCTCTGCCCTTTGGACTTGTCCACCTGAGCTGGAGGCGGGGCTTGCAGCCTCAGAACCGCCTGATGTGTGGCTTCAGGGTGGGAGCATGGGGTTTTCTGAAGCCAGGCCGGTGGTAGGGTGGACAGTGCCCGGGGTTTGGAGTTAAGTGCCGGGATTTTCATGACCATTGCTTCCTGGCCGTGCTGTCTGATGTAGGCCACGTATGTCTTCCAGTTTGCTTCTTTCTCCCTGCCTTTTTTTTTTTAATGTTTATTTATTTTTGAGAGAGAGAGAAAGACAGGGCACGAGTGGGGGAGGGGCAGAGAGAGAGAGGGGGACACAGAATCCGAAGCAGGCTCCAGGCTCCGAGCTGTCCGCACAGAGCCGAATGTGGGACTCGAACCCACGAACTGTGAGATCACGACCGGAGCTGAAGTCGGACGCGTAACGGACTGAGCCACCCAGGTGCCCCTGCTTCTTCCTCCTTAAAACACACACTGGGCAGGGGAGCATCCAGAGAAGCCCGTGAAACCAGGAGGCAGTACTGTGCAGTGATGAGAAGTCCCTCAGATCAGGGTCACATCTGAGCTCTGCCTGTCTGAGCACAGGTGCTGTCTAACTCGGGCTGCAGCGGCTGGGACTGAGCCCCTGGCAGGATTGACAGTTCCAGACACCCTGCCCTTGCCCGCCCTCTGGTCTTCTCTATTTGGGGATGAAAGGGGGGATTTAAAATGCAGGGAATACCATTTCATGCTCTTCCCAGATCTTGGAGTAGAATGATAGCACGGTAATAACTAAGCAGTGGTTGTGTTTTATGTTTTTCTAAAGACACCTACAAACTGCTGAGCTTTAGTTAAGTACCAGCAGGAAAAGTGAAGACCAAGGAAAACAACACTGTGGAAAACAGAGACGCTATTTAAGAGGACAGAGAGGGGCACCTGGGTGGCGCAGTCGGTTAAGCGTCCGACTTCAGCCAGGTCACGATCTCGCGGTCCGTGAGTTCGAGCCCCGCGTCGGGCTCTGGGCTGATGGCTCAGAGCCTGGAGCCTGTTTCCGATTCTGTGTCTCCCTCTCTCTCTGCCCCTTGCCCGTTCATGCTCTGTCTCTCTCTGTCCCAAAAATAAATAAACGTTGAAAAAAAAATTTTTTTTAAAAAAAAGAGGACAGAGAAAGGCATTTCTCTTCAGAAAGGGCCCTGGGTGTGGGA
>NW_024412448.1:2809789-2827280 GCF_014898765.1 Herpailurus yagouaroundi | reverse complement strand
AGGACAGAGAAAGGCATTTCTCTTCAGAAAGGGCCCTGGGTGTGGGAGCAGGATGGGGTCTAATGCCCTGGAACATTCCCACATGTGACCTTTCACTTTCAAACCCTTCTGGATATGACTGTCCCCACAGGGCACGCCAGGCAGCCGTGGGACCTTAGATATAAATCTTGGCTCTGCTGGTTAACAGCTCTGTGAGCTTGGAGAAACCCTTCAATCTGCCAGAAAAGTCAGATGGAGGGAACTCTAGAGAGCTGAAGGTTGGGGTTCTGGACTTATCTCTGCCAGGATACACAGGGCTCCGAGTCTGGTGCTAATGTTTGGCCCAGGGCCACGTTGGACTTCCCTGGGCACTTTTGCCTTTCATGGGCCCCTTCCGCCATAAAAAGAAAGAAGTAAAAAATTCTAGTTTGTGACTGCATTGATCTAAAGACATCTGTAATGCAGGCTGAGTTATAGTTACTTATTCCTTTTCTCATTTTTAAAACAAATTAAAGCCTTTCGTCTGCCCCGGCCCACTAAACCAAAGTGGGGAGGAGCTTTTGAGTCTCAGTAAAGCTTTGTATCGCGCGTTGCTAATTTCTAGTCCAAAGCATCCAGTGAAATAGCTTGTGTTGAATAACTGGTTTTCTGAGCATGGGCCTTTATTCTCCCCAGATGCCCTCCCACAGGCGCTAACTTCACGCTCCAGCCAAACAGTGCCGCGTGATTTGCGGGTAGGGCGGTCACGAGAGCTGTTCCCCGGCCCCTGCGTTCAGGCCCCCACTCCCTTGCCTTGCTCACGCCCTGGCTTTCTCTCCCCAGAAACACCATGGAGGCACTGCCAGCCTGCCTGCTGCGGGATGTGGCCCAGGAGGCCCTAGGCGTGGCTGTCATAGGCATCGACGAAGGGCAGTTTGTAAGTTGGTTTGTCCTGGCATTCTGCCTACAGACTCCCTATCTGTTCCCCCCACCCCTTGTCCTCTGCTGGCTTGGAAGGTATTGGTTCTATTTCTGATTTTTTTTTTTTTTTTTTTCAGTTTTTTTTTTTAATGTTTGCCTGTTTTTTTTTTTTTCATTTTTTTATTACGTTTCTTTATTTTTGAGAGGCAGAGAGAGAGTGTGTGAACGGGGGAGGGGTAGAGAGAGAGAGGGAGACACAGAATCCAAAGTAGGCTCCAGGCTCTGAGCTTGTCAGCACAGAACCCGATGTGGGGCTCGAACTCACGAACCGTGAGATCATGACCTGAGCCGAAGTCCAATGCTCAACCAACTGAGCCACCCGGGCGCCCCAATGTTTGCTTATTTTTGAGAGAGAGCGAGACAGAACACGAGTGGGGGAAGGGCAGAGAGAGAGGGAGGCAGAGAATCCCAAGCGGACTCCAGGCTCTGAGCCGTCAGCACCGAGCCCAACACGGGGCTCGAACTCACAACTGTGAGATCACGACCTGAGCCGAAGTCCGACGCCCTACTGACTGAGCCACCAGGCGCCCCTCAAAGACTCTATTCGTTTCTGGGATTTCTGGTTAGTTCTCTTTGCGTAGCTCCTGCTCTAATTCACCTATCTTCATTTTTGTTTGCGAATTTACCGTTTTTTGTTTGTGTGGCGGCTGCTGTCCCTTTCCTTGTCTTTCCGAGAATCTTGTGTTAAAGGCTTTTCCGGCTCACTCTTTCCCTTTCTTCCGGAGTGCACTCTCCGGGTGAGCCTGCAGGTTGTCTTTCGTAGTTTTGGCGTCTTTCGTCTTTCGTGTGCTTTGGGAGTTTTTGTTTCCGCGAGTTCATCTGGAATGAATGAAACTGTAACTCTCTCCCCACAGGGCTCACTTCAGCCCTCCGGAGAGTTCTGAGTGCGTCTGTCTCCACCCAGTGCACTCGTGAGGGTGACGTGAGCTGCTGTAACAATCAGGCCCCGAATCTCAGCAGCTGAATAACATAGAACTTTATCGTGAGTCAGTGATGGGGAGGTCTGGCGACACGGCTTCTACAATTTCCCTGGGTGGGCGCGTCCTGACACAGAAATTGGGCGAAGGTGGAGGGTCCCCTGTACTGCCTATTTATCCTACCTCTGTGCCCTGAAATTCTTCTGTGTGTGTGTGTTTGGTGAGTGGGTATTGATTGTTGCAGGGAGAACCCACAGCGTGGGAACCAGGGACCTCTCACAGAGGGAGCCGGAGAGGGCTTGTGGGGGATCATTTTGGGGAGGCTTCTAAGAGGCTGGCCTGGCTCTCGATTCTGTGCCCTCGGGAAGGGAGTAACTGACCGGCCTCCTCAACCTTCCCCCTAGGGAGGAGGGGGGACCAGGAGGCGGAGGCCGAGTCGGTAAAGCAGCAGTGGTCACTCCTCCTGGGCAGGAAGGGGGAGCGTGTGGTCCTCCGTAGCCTGGACAGTGTTCACGTCTGTCTCTGTGCTCAGACAGGATTACGGAGGGTCTTGGTTTCATCTTGACCCATCCCAGTCGAGGAGTGGCCTTGCCGGATGCGAATGTTCCGTGAAATGAATTTCGCTCTACGTGGTAACACCGGGGCCCAGCTGCCAACGCCAGGCCAGCTCCTGCTGTGGGGGCTGCCCTTCTCTTTTTGCAGCCCAGAAAAGCAAACAAAAACTCATTACGTGTTGGTCTACATCCATCTAGTCTTTCTAGATGTGTATTTTTATTTTTTTTTTTTTTAATTTTTTTTTTCTTCAACATTTTTATTTATTTTTGGGACAGAGAGAGACAAAGCATGAACGGGGGAGGGGCAGAGAGAGAGGGAGACACAGAATCAGAAACAGGCTCCAGGCTCCGAGCCATCAGCCCAGAGCCCGACGCAGGGCTCGAACTCACGGACCGCGAGATCGTGACCTGGCTGAAGTCGGACGCTTAACCGACTGCGCCACCCAGGCGCCCCTAGATGTGTATTTTTAAATAGCGCGAGCTCCATCGGGTGTTGGATGTACGCGACGGATCGCGGGAATCTCCCGAAGCCAAGACGACCCTGTATTTAGCTAACTTGATGATAAATTATTCGTAAATAATAGATAAGTAAGTAGAGTGGGCCTCTATCGCATGGTTGACCATTTACCCATGTCAGCAAATGTGCAATATTCATTCATTGGTTCATTCATTCCTAAGTATTTTCTGGGCTTGTGCCCCATGCCGGCAGTGTTCTTGGTGTTGGGGGGGGGGGGTGCGGCCAGAGTCTCCCCCCTTGAGCATGCTTTCTAGTCCCTAGTCTAGTCTCTCCTTTCTAGGGAGAGAACAATGTCCTAGGTCAGGTGGGGACAACTGGACAGATGGGCAATGTGAAGGGGACAGAGCTATGGTGAGGTGGTCAGAAAGGGGTCTGAGGGAGAGCCAGGGAGTGAGCTGCTGGCCGGCTGGGTGTGTCCAGGGGCAGGATGGAGGCAGGTGGCTCTGGGCAGGCTAGCGGAGAAGACTCGGGAATTAGCCTGGGCAGAGCCCGCCAAAGGGCGGCCCCACTGACAGAGAGCGGATGACAGGACAGTGTGACCACTGGGCCTCTGCAGAAATCCCCAGGAGAGAGGGGAGGAGTAAGGGGCAGGTGGCAGAGCTTGCACGCATGTGCGCACGCACACACACACACACACACACACACACACGCACACACACACCCCAGTGAAAGTTTGTCTCATCGCTGCCGTCTGATGTCTGTGTCCATGTTTACGGGCTACTTGTATTTATTTCTCCTTTTTCCAATGGCCTTTGAAGGGCTTCCACTCATTTTTCTCTTGGTTTCTCCCTTCTCCAGTGGACCTGAAGTGGCCGATGCCACTTTGTCACATGGTCTGCTTCTTTCTTCCCTGTTTATGTGCCCCGGAGATCTGTCTGTGGCATTCCGTTTCATGTTTTACCACTCATGGCCAAACGTTTTGCTTTGTCACGTCCTTTATCCCTGGCTTCTGTGGCCTCTGCCCCTTCAAGGCCGGCCTGTCTGCCAGGAAGCAGAGGCCTGGGCTGGGGCAGGGCCAGGGGTCATTGGGCTGCACATCCCGAGCCAGCCGGCTCTTGGAAGGAAGACAGCAGCGGTGAAAATCCACTCGTAGGCTTCCTAATCTCTTCTTTGGGTTCTTTCCCCTTCATGAGAACTCGTTTGGGAAGTGGCTCATTGCAGGTCGCCCGGAGGTGTAGAACGGGCCGCTGGACTCGGGTGGGCAAACTCGTCCCCAGCAAGAAACCACCCGGTACTTTCCTCCGTGGGTCTCGTGATTATTTTTGTCTACCAAGAAAACCTGAAATTTACTAAGTACTTTGAGGTTCTGTTTTAAAGTATTGTTCTTTTGAGGTTGTTTATTTTGAGAGAGAGAGAGATAGCACGGGGGGGAGAGGAACAGAGAGAGAGAGAGAGAGAGGATCCTAAGCATGTTCCACTTTTCCAGCTTGGAGCCCGCTGTGGGGCTCGAACTCACGAGACGGGGAGATCATGACCTGAGCCAAAACCAAGGGTCGGATGCTCCACAGACAGCTCCCCAGGCACCCCGAGGTTCTACTTTAAGTGTAACCTGTAATATTTTCCTAGGGCTGCCCTAACAGGTACCACAGACCAGGCAGCTGAAACAGCAGGAATTGATTTTCCCAATTCTGGAGGCCCAAAACCCGACATCATGGTGTGGGTAGGCTCCTTTCCCTCTCAGGGCCCCGAGGGGAAGGGTGTGCCCGGCCTCTCTCCTTGGAAATGTGTGGAGACCGTTTGCTTTGCGACAATTTAGGGAGGGAGGCGTTTACTGGCTGAGAGCTCCTTGCAGGCTGGGAGCTGCATTTCTGTCACCTGTGACGGAGTGGGGACACGTGCGTGACGGTGCAGGAATCGTGGGTGTTTCTGTAGCTCGGGACTGGCCAGCCCCACAGAGGGGAGTCACGTCTGGCTTCTTCGGCCGAATCGTACTTGAATTGCTCGTGATATTTCTAGCCACCTTCACGGGACCTGTCTTGCCAACTGTCCAGGTCTCGGTAACCTTGCACCTCGATAAATGCGCCAAGTCAGGCCTGATGGCTTGGAGAGAGACCCTGCTGCCCAAAGACAAGCACGTGTGTCTCACAGCCCGAAGGCCAATCCAGATAGACTAACACAATCAGCCGAAGTCAGTGGGATTGACCGGGGACAGCTCGCCCGAGCATCTGCAGAAGTTGCGACCTCACCCTGGGCCACTTAAAATCACAGTTGATTTACCAAGTACACGCGGGGCCCGCTGTGGCGTCCTGCTCTGTAAATGGCCAGTGGAACCCCGACCCCTTCCCGAGGCATCAGATGGCACATTATTCCCCATATGAGTGCCTCCAATCCTTAAACAACACCGAGGGCGGTCCTTGCCATTTCTAAGATTCAGAAACATGAAGTCCTTGCCAAGGTCACCAAGCACACGCGTCCCACCAGAGCAGGGTTCAAGGCAGGCAGCCCTCTGGCCTGAGCTCTTGGCCACCGCGGTTTTAGACCGCCTCCAGGGGGGGGCCACATCACCTGGCGACAGGTCCGTGGTGCTGTGCTGGGGCCTGGAGCCTACCTATTCTGTCCCGGTGGCCGGTGAGGTGGCATGGGTGGTTGTGGGTGCACATGGCTGTGTGCCGTGGGGCAAGCACAGGAACGCCGGTCTCCTCGTCGGGGCACTGGCGGGAGCGTTGGGGTCGCCCTGTTCTCATGCTCCACGCTGACCGGTGGCAGTGTCTCTCCGTGGCTGCTGCAAGCTGCTGGGGGTGGAAACCCACTGCCCTCCCCCCTCCGCCCCCTCCCAGTTCCCAGACATCGTGGAGTTCAGCGAGACTATGGCCAACGCCGGGAAGACCGTGATTGTGGCTGCACTGGATGGGACCTTCCAGAGGAAGGTGAGTCGTCTGATCCAGGTCTTGGGAAGGGGTCTGGCGGGAGAAGGGGGCCCGGGGAGGAGCAGGGACAGCCCAGCTAGCCTTTGCTCTCAGCGCGGTGCCACCTGGATGACTGGGGCTTAGCCCGTGGGGGGCACTCTGAGCGGCTCAGGCTGAGCCGGGCACTCAGGTGAGCGGGACCCAGGCCCCCCGGGGTTTGCCTGGGAGCGAGTCCATCCCAGTCTGGGTGCTGGGGGTGTTGCAGGGGAGGGCACTCTGGGGAAAGCAAGGTCAAGGCAAAGTGCCCCTGTGTCCGTGCTTGTGAGTCAAGGGGTTGCAAGGAAAGACCCGCCTGGCGAGGTGGATGCGCCCAGAGGCTGTCTCTCCCCCCGGAACGTAGGCCTTCGGGACCATCCTGAACCTGGTGCCCCTGGCGGAGAGTGTTGTGAAGCTGACGGCGGTGTGCATGGAGTGCTTCCGCGAAGCCGCCTATACCAAGAGGCTGGGCGCGGAGAAGGAGGTAGCCGCCACCTGCCTCCTCCAGGGGTGGAGGGGGGAGGGTGGCCCGGAGGCGCCCCGCCCCGCCTCAGCCCCATGGCTCTTTGCATCCCCGCGGCCAGGTCGAGGTGATCGGGGGCGCAGACAAATACCACTCCGTGTGCCGCCTGTGCTACTTCAAGAAGGCCTCGGGTCTGCCCGCCGGGCCGGACGGCAAGGAGAATAAGGAGAACTGCCCGCTGCTGGGGAAGCCAGGAGAGGCCTCGGGGGCCCGCAAGCTGTTTGCTCCGCATCAGATCCTGCAGTGCAGCTCGGCCAACTGAGGTGTGGGCGCCTGGGGAGCGCCCGCTCCCTTCCCGCTGCCGCCCCCTGGCGGATGCTTGCAGGACTGCCCCCGCCCTCGTGCGGCGCAGCCTTTCCAGAAGAGGAAGTGGAGGGGGGTGGGGTGCGGGGACGGAACTTTCGGCGGTGCGCTTTCCCCGGGCTGGTGGTCTGCACGTCCCGTTTCCCCTTTCCTGCCCGCCGGCGCTTTCTTGGTTCCCTTCCCCGCTGCGGATCCACTCCTGAGCTCAGGGTCTGGCCACCCACCGCGGACACCCGCCCCCTCCTCCCGTGGGGTGAGGGGCCGAGCCACACACTGGCGACACTACCGCTGGCCGCTTCTTCCCCCTTGTGGCTTTCACTGTTGAGTTTCTGTTCTCGCTGGGAAGTCCGTTCCCCAGTTGCTCCGGCTCAGCACAGTGTCATCCGACGCAAAAATTTCTGTTGGCCTGGAAAGGGCTCCTGGTCCCTCAGGGTGGCTGGACTTGTGCCTTCTGGCTTCCCTTTGGGCTAAAAGCTCTTCCCTCTCTCTGGTGGTCATTTTCTCCAGAATTACAGCTTCTCTCACACGGGGGACACTTACCCTAGTGGGGCCCAGATTCCAGGGGCTTATCTTTTAAGGGGGGGGGGGGTAGGGGCAGAGGTAGCTGGGGACAGGGTCTCTGATTCTGTTGTGTGTGAAATTAATAATATTAAATTTTACTGGTTGGTGGGTGCACATGTGTCTTTAACAGCCTGGGATGCCTTGGGTCTCCCTGTCGACAGCTCTGATGGGACCATGGGTGGGGATTTCTTTCCAGATCTTTTTTAGCACTACCTGCTGGTCTCTTAGCCACAACACTTTAACTGAGAAGCGCCGCGAAGCGCGTCCCTGTCTTTACTTGCTCTCCTGTCTGGACAGGTTTAGGACAAAATGGGTGGACGGAGGAGGCTGGGGCCCGGGACGGAAAGACAAGGCTATACTCGGGGCTGCCCGCTGGGGCTGTGGGGTCAGGTTTTGTTTGTGAAACAGACACTTGATAGTTCAGGAGCCCAGAAGACTAGCTCAGCTGTACCTTGTAACATGGGCCGTCAGTGGCTTGCGTGGAGGCCAGAACCTTCTGGGGTTGGGTGTACCCACCAGTGGAGATGGGATGGGGGTTCTGGGGTGGCCTCCTCGCCCTGGCCTGCCTCTCCCCTTTGCTCTATTCCGGCTTGCTAGTGACTGGTCCCGAATTACAGTGAGGCATTTGCAGAACCCTATGAGTGTCTACTCGATTTTGAAACTAACAGGCCCACTTTTGACAGCTCTTGCTGTCTCTGCTCCAAAAGGGAAGTGAGGTGCCTCAGGGGCCCTGGCCTTTCCTGCTAGAGATGGGCTCACTCCCTCAGGGTGGGCCATCCCGGGAAGGGCTCCAGACGTGCGGACCCCTGTCTGCCAGAAGTGGAGGCCTCTGGGCCCTGCCGGATCACTCCGCACTCTGCTAAGAGAGTTGGGAAGGAAAGGGTTACCGCGCAGGGTCCACTCCCAGGGGCCCCCACCCCAACTCCAGCAAGGGCACAGCAGGGCCCTGGCAAGGCAGTCCAGAAAGACTGTCTTGTTTACAAGCTGAGCACAGTTGCTATTTTAAGATGCTGTTGGACGGCAGTGTGAGGAATGAGACCCCAGACAAGTGCGCGCACGCGCTGGGCGTGCTGGAGGGGCACACTGCCGTGACTTCAAAATGCAAGTTCATAAAGCAGCCCCCTCCCAGGGTGCACCCCAGAGTGGAATCTCTCTCCAACCCCTGGGCTGAGGCCCAACTGATGACCCTGGAGATTATGAACGAGAAAAACATTTATTCCGTCTTCAAATCAGTCTAACAGAACCAAGGGTCTGCATCTTACCCCCAAGGCTTTTTAATACATTCAAAACAGCCCAGGGGCTGTGGGTATACCCCACACCTCACAGTGGCAGAGTATTTACATAAAGCTGGGTGTTTTCCGGCAGGCAAAGCCCCTCCCGGTTGCCAAGGGCTGGGAGCAAGGCGGAGGGAATGCCTCCCGGTGCCCCCTAGGGTGGGCATCCAGCACCACGGCTGGCAGGCCGGCAGGCAGTCCGGAGGCACTGGCATGGGGCAATGACCCTAGATCCAAGAGCAAGCAGATGCTACAGCAGTGAGCACGGGGCTGCTGGCTCCCAGGGCAGGCAGGGGGCTGGGGACACAGCAGCGCCAGGAGGTGGGGAACAAACCTGAGTGAGCAGGAAAGGGGGCCCTGGCCCCACAGTCTCCTCTTTGGCACAGAACCCCGAGTAACCGTGGCCACCAGGGCCCAGGTCCTGGACCTGGGCCCGGCTCCTTTGGGCTGGGGAGAAGCTAAGGCACTTGTCAAAGCAGCGTGTTGGGCACTTCTAGCTATTCCAACTGGGGTCGGGGATCATTAAAAGCAATGACAAAACACATCTGGCTAAAAACCCTTTTCTAAAAAATGCCCTTGAGGAGTGGGTGGGCGAAGCCCTTGCTAGAGGGAGCCCGGCAGCCAGGGCAGGGGAAGCGGGGGCTCTCCAGGCCGTGCGCGGCTCCGACGGGGACCCGGCAGGGTGAGGGGGCCGCAGCTCCAGGAGGCGAAGCTCACGGGAGGAGTCCAGCATAGAGCGAAGGCCCCCGAGCGCCCTCTCTGCTCCCCTGACCGTTCCGGCCGCAGCTCAGTACACAGGGGGCGGCTGGTAGCCCTCCGTGGTCTCAGCGTTCTGGGTGAAGGGCGGTTGTTGGTAGTTGTCCACAGACGCACCAGGGTAGGAGGCGTAGGCGGTGCCGGGGTCTGGAGTGGGGTCCACGTAGTTCTGGATGAAGTCGTCCACGCCGGCCTTGTAGCGCTGGTAGGCCAGGGAGGCCAGCACGCCCTGCAGGGAGCCCCGAGGTTTGGGTTCCTCAGCCTTCCGCCACCCTTCTCCAAAGACACTGCACCCCTGCCCGCCCCGGCCCACCTACCCAGGAGAAGATGGAGAAGAAGCTGAAGGTGATGGCTGCCCGGGCCGAGTCGGCCCCCACTAGCACGTCTTCCGCCTTGGTGGCCACCCACTGGTTGGTGAGGAAGCAGAAACCAACGAACCACAGGAAAGTCCAGAAAGCTGGGAAGAAGGCCGGAAGGGCAAGGTCACTTCCATGGAGGCAGGGGCGGTCTGGGGACCCAGGAGGGGCCCCCTGTGGGGGCGGCGATGGCGAGGCCCTGTGGCAGGGATCTCCCAGAAGCCTCCAGGAGTGTGAAGGGCACTGATGCGGAAGCCAGGGTGGCGACCTGGGTGCCTGGCTCGAAGGTCCCGTGATTGTCACTCAACGCCGGTGGGCTTAAGCAGACTCACAGAAATCCCTGTGTGCAAGCCGGTCTGCTTGGGTAGGGGCTGCCCTCGGTTCCCCCTGAGGTTGCCGAGGCCCTGCCATCCCAGAACCCTCTTAGGAACACTCCTATTCACCTCCCCCAGTTCAACTGGGGGTCCCGCTGGAAGGTACCTGAGAAGAGCAGGTCGCTGATGACCAGGTATTTGCGGTCAGTGGCGTTGCTGATCTGGGGGAAATAGGCGTCAACCACTAGGAAGGCGGCCGAGGCCAGGAAGGCTAGCACCCCGATGGCGCTGCCGTAGCCGCACGCGTCCTCGTTGTGGTTGAACACGCAGTATTTCTGTTGGGACTGGTGGGTGTTGCTGTAGCCCTCGCCGAAAATGCACGAGAACACGATCAACGCAAAGACCTGAGGGGACAGGTGGGGAAGGGCTGAGCGGTCGCCAGACAAGCCCCACGGCGGGCACACGTGAGAGGGACCCTGGGCTCCCCCGCTGCAGCTGTTCCCCTTTGGGACGGCAGGCACCAGGGCCCCCTCTGAACTTGGGGACTGAGCTCGTAAGCAAGTTGCTTCTGGCTGGTGCACAGTCCCCACTTCTCCGTGCTCCCGGGCCACCTGCAGGTGCCAGCACAGTCGCCATCACCGGGGGCACGGCGGGAGATTCTTGGACCAGGGGCTGGTGGGGAACGGACGGGGATCTCCTGGGAGGGAGATCCCCACCCCGGCTGCCTGCCGGGAAGGGCCCTCGTGGTTCCGTAGGAGATGGGCCACAAAGTCACAGAAACCCAGGCCTGGAGTCACCCCCAGATCACCTTCTGCTTGAATCACCTCTGCAGAGCCCAACCTCTGCCCCAAAACCTGGGTGATGAAAGACCCCCCCCCCCCACCTCTCAGGAAAGCCGCACCAGTGTGCCCTGAGCTGGAACCCGTGTCCCCAGACTCCCACTTCTTGGAGCCCCCTCCCACTCTTTCCTGCTCCAGGCTGCTCCCCCCACCCCCCCACCCCACCCCAGTTTGGCCAGCTTTCTTCCTACAAGGACTCCTGGCCCCTTTGACATCCTGACCCTCCCCTCTGAGGGACCCCCAGGCTAGTCTGACTGGCAGGCCTGTGGATACAGTTCTGCACTCAGAACCCTGGAGGTCCTGGGTGGGGGTGGAAGGGGGTTCACCAGCCAGAACTCTGGGAGGGGCTCTAGGCCCTTGGGAACAGCCTCATGTGGCCTCCTCTCCTCCCCAGACGTCAAGGCCACCACCTATCCCCACCCCATGTCAGCAGATGCGGGACGGTCTGGACACCTGGCTCCCACTAGGACAGGCACAGGCCTCTCCCTTGCCCTGCCCGGACAAGGCCCTCTGAATAGACTCTGGAGCTGGCAGTCACAAGCCCCACCCCCAGCTGGGGATGAAGCCGGAACTCCCCGATGCTGGGAGCAGTGTGCCAGCCCCGACTCCTGGCACAGCTGTCCCGACACACGGGGCATCTGCTCCTTGGATCAGACCCCACGGTCAGGCAGGGAGGGGGCATGGGTGCCACCAGGGCACCTCAGAAGGCTCCAGTCCCAGGCAGGCATGGTGAGGGCACTTAGTCCCAGCCCTCTGCCTGCCCACACTAACACCTTGTCCAGCTCCAGGCGCTGGTTGTCCAAAATCCTGTGCCCCGCCCCCCTCCAACCCCCTTACCCCCGGTAATCTGGTGCTGGAGGGATGCCCTACCCTCCCTGGGAAGGGTACATCCTGGGGTCACCTGAGCTTGGGTGGGGAAGCAGGCACGTGACTTGCTCCCCGAGTGGAGGGGAGACCCCCATTACCCAACGTGGCTTGGGAAAGCCCCTTCCGGATGAATTCCCCCAGCAGAGAGTCCCAGCACGGCGGCCACCTGTCCTGGAGCTGCCCCAAGCTCCTCCCACCGCCAGCAGGGCGACAGGCCTGCTCCCCCGCGGCGCCTCCGGGCCACCCCGCGCCCGGGCCCGGCCGGTGGGGGGCAGTGGGGACCAGGGGAAGCCGGGGAAAGCTGCGGCGCGCGAGTGGCGGCCGGCGGGGCCCGGAGGATGGAGGGCGGCGGGGCCCGGGCCCCCTCGCCGGCCCCACGCGCGCCACCCGCACCCCTCCCCCGGGCCTCGGCCGCCGCCACCTGTCGCGCTCGCAGGCTCGCGGCACCCCCACCCCCCCCCGGTCCCCGGCGGCGGAGTCCGGTTCCCCCGCCCGGCTCCCCACCCGCTCACCATGCACACGGCGCGCGCCACCACCTGCGGCTGCGTCAGGAAGCGCCACAGGTCGAAGGAGCCGCCTGCCTTGGCCGCGCCGTAGGCCCCGCTCTCCATGTCGCCTCCGCCGCCGCCGCCGCCGCCGCCGTAGCCGCCGCCGCCAGCCTAGGACCCAGCCACCACCCCGCCCCGCCCCGCCCCGGCCCCGCCCCCAGGGGCGTGGCCAGCGCGGCCCCAGGGACCGAGGGCAAAATGCGGTCCGCAGCCAGCGGCGAGCAGAGCGGCCCGGACGCTCCGACGGCTGGGCCTGCCTGCGTTCTGGCGGCCGACAAACGTCCAGCCCACGTCGTGGCGGGGGCCGCGTCCCCCTGCCCCCAGCAAGGGGCCAGAGAGTCCCCAGGAAGAGAGGGACGCCAGGAGGGCCCGCCCCTCTGCCCCACCCACACTTTGCCCCCTGCCCTCCCGCCTTCTCCAGGAAGCCCAGCAGATAGATACCTGTCTGGGCCTCACCCGCCCAGGACCCAGGCTCAGAAGCACCCCCTCTTTTCTCCCCATTCCATCCCAAACCCCAGCCCACAGCCTGGACGCCCTCCTCGACTGGCCTGTCGCTCTTTGCTCCCGTCTGGAGCTAAGCCTGGGGGTGGTGCCGAGGACCCTCTCCGCAAATTTTTTTTTTTAATTTTTTTTTTCAATATTTATTTATTTTTGGGATAGAGAGAGACAGAGCATGAACGGGGGAGGGGCAGAGAGAGAGGGAGACACAGAATTGGAAACAGGCTCCAGGCTCTGAGCCATCAGCCCAGAGCCCGACGCGGGGCTCGAACTCACGGACCGCGAGATCGTGACCTGGCTGAAGTCGGACGCTTAACCGACTGCGCCACCCAGGCGCCCCCTCCGCAAATTTTCCGGGTCTGAGCCAGGCCCCAGGGGTGTGTGACTTCAGACTTCCATTCCCAAGATGGTATGCAGACAGAAACAAAGTTTCCAGGGTGACAGGCAGAGGGCAGAGTTTAACCCAGCCCTCCCCCACCCCAACATCTTTAGAGCATCTGAACAGGGAAGGCTGATGGGGTGGGGTGGGGGTGCGCTCCCTAGGGGCCACGGACTGACCGGAAGGGAAAAATTCCAGACAGTTTTTGCTAGTTGCGGGTAAGGATTAATGAGTGGGTGCTGGGGGGGGGGGGGGGCGGTGCTCAGAATCCTCCCAGGTGAGCCACACAGTGACAGGCGACTAGGCCACCAGGAGATGGGGTGCCACACCAGGGAAGAGGGGAGCAGGGGTGGGGGAGGAGGAGGGGACGCTGAGTGGGTTGTTGCAGCTGGGCCTTTTCACAGTCTACCCCACCCTCTCCCCAGACCTGCACGGATGGTGAGGACAGGGGCCACACAGAGGTCCCCCCACTTCCTATGGACCTCCCCTGCCATCACAGGCCCTTCTATTCATTCCATCCCCGTCCTGAAATTGTCACACTAACACCATGTGTGTTCGTGGAAGAACACCAGCCTTCAAGAATCAGGGCCGGCAGGGATTTCCTTCATTCAAATGGCGAGTCCTTCCGTAGGGGACAGACAGCCGGGGCCCTCCTGAGGGGACTCTGCCGAGCCCGCATCGTCTGGCCACAGCCTTGATGATAAAGGAGTTAAGATTCCAGGTTAGGCAAGCACACCTCTCAGCCACCCCTCCCAAGGCCTCCAGGAATTTTATGGTGCCAAGCGCATCAGTGCCCTGGGCAGGAGAAGGGGTATAAGGCTTAGTCACTCCAATGAATGAAGGGGGGCACTGAATCACCAAGAGGGCAAGTGTCGGCTCCTGGTCACGTGGCGAGGGAGAGCCAGGTCTCCGTATCCCATTTATATATTAAAAAAAATTTTTTTTAACGTTTATTTATTATTGAGAGACAGAGAGACACAGAGCATGAGCAGGGGAGGGGCAGAGAGAATCCCAAGCAGGCTCCAGGCTCCGAGCTGTCAGCACAGAGCCCGAAGCAGGGCTCGAACTCACACACTGCGAGATCATGACCTGAGCCGAACGAAGTCGGTCGCTCAACCGACTGAGTCACCCAGGTGCCCCTCTATATCCCCTTTATAAAAGGGAAAACCAAGGCTCAGAGAGGTGACGCGGCTCTCCCAGGAGTCTGGCCTCTGGAAAGGACAGAGACGGGAGGAAGGGACACTGACGTGAGACGAGGAGAGTGCCAAGGATAGACTCCCGGACAGCGGCCACTGAAAAGCTTGGCCAGGGAGGGAGGAAGACAACCAGGAGATGGCCGTGTCTAGAGACCAAGGCAGGTGAGAAGTTCACGGGGCAGAGGTTGTTGCTGCCAAAGGCCAGACAGGTGCAACACGCAGAGGCCTGTGGGGCTTGGGGACAGACAACACAAAGTCCCGGTCGCTTTACAAGTCAGTGAACGGAGAGCCTTAGACAGGGGACCCCAGGAAGTCCAGCCCTTGCCTCTTGTCACCAGCTGGGAAGCACCGACCTATGTGGTTCCCACGGAGAACAGAAGCCCCTGATCCAGCCTGGTCCCCAGGAGGCTTCAACCCCGCTCCTCGTGTCCCTCCCCAGACCCATCAGGAATACAGGCGAATTCCCCACCCGGAGGCCAACTGACTCCATCACAGGGGAGTGTTGGTCGGGGTCAGATAAAGCCACGGAAGTGCAAGCCCTCAGCAGACACGTGGCACACAGTAGGCCCTTCACAAACTCTTGCAGGTGATGCATGAGCCACACGGCCCTTCGTTTGCCCTGGAGGCAGCCCTGTCCTCCAAACCCGCCACCCGGCCTCCTTCTCGCTGTCCCCCACATCCTGCACCCATTTCCTACCCGGTCCGCGAGCTTGGCCCAGCAACCCAGAGGCAACAGCGGCAATGGAGGTGAGGCTACCAACCAGCCAGCACAGAGGTGGGTACCAGGGGCAGCTGCCCCGTGAGGGAGGCGGGGGTGGCTGAGCTGGCCTCCCTTAGGCAGGGCCAGGGCGGGGCTCTCCTACCTCCCGCTGACCCACCCAGAAGTGCCAACCACCCCTCTGGAAGCCAAGGGGCCCTCTCACCTGGGGACACCAGCTTGAACGGGCTGGGGTGGCCACTGAAGTCGTTTTCAGCCTGGCTCCAACGCCAGCCTGACATCGGGGTAAGTGGGAAGAAGTTGGCAGACTGCCCATAGTTCGGTCCCCGCTGCACGTGGACCTGTGGGTCCTTCCCGACAAGGCTAGAGGCGATGGGTGGGCTGCCTGAGGGCACCTGGCAGGAAATCTCCACCCTGGGGCCTGTGTCTCCGTCCAGCAAGGTGGAGTTAGCCTGTAGCTGAGACATGGGCTCCAATAGGGTGGAAGAGGTTAGCAAGGCATGGCTGCGTGACTTAACACCCTCTCCCCAGCAAATTCCCTCGTTTCAAAGTGCCTACTGGGCTTGGAGGCCTGTCATTGCTGCCTCCTCCAGGCAGCCTTCTGGATTACTCCATCTGTCTTTTTTTTTTTAATATTTATTTATTTATTTATTTATTTATTTATTTATTTATTTATATTTTTGAGACAGAGAGAGACAGAGTGTGAGCAGGGGAGGGGCGGAGAGAGAGGGAGACACAGAATCCGAAGCAGGCTCCAGGCTCCGAGCTGTCACCACAGAGCCCGACATGGGGCTCGAACTCACAGACTGTGAGATCACGACCTCAGCTGAAGTCAGACGCTTAACCGACTGAGCCACCCAGGCGCCCCTCCATCTGTCATATGTCTGGGTTTCAACCCTACTTGTAGTGTGTACCACACAATTTCACATTTGGTTTTGTTCTTATGGTACATTCTGGGTTGCCAGACTTACCAAATAAAAATACAGGATGCCCACTTAAATTTGAGTTTCAGGTAAATAATGAATAATTTTTCGGTATGAATATGTCCTGTGCAAAATTTATCTGGCAGCCCCTATTTATATTTTTTCAGTATTGACCCTTTTACTGGAATACATGTTCCTTCAGAACAAGAACTGTCACTTAGAAGAATCTGGATTCTAGGAGCTCCTGGGTGGCTTAGTCGGTTGGGTGTCCGACTTCGGCTCAGGTCATGATCTCACGGTTTGTGAGTTCGAGCCCCGCGTCAGGGTCTGTGCTGACAGCTCGGAGCCTGGAGCCTGCTTCGGATTCTGTGTCTCCCTCTCTCTGTGCCCCTCCTCTGCTCGGACTCTGTCTCTCTCTCTCAAAAATAAAATAAAAATAAATAAATAAATAAAAAAATAAGAAGGGAGTGACGTTCCGATCCATGCTACGGCACAGACGAACCTTAAAAACATTATGCCCGGGGAAAGAAGTCAGACACAAAAGGCAACATCTGTTCTATTCCGCTCGTGGGAAATGTCCAGAATAGGAAAATCCTGAGACAGAAAGCAGACTGGTAGTGGCCAGGGGCCGGCGGAGGGGGAAATGGGAAGTGACCGCTAGTTGTGTAGCGGCTTTCCTTTCGGGGTGATGGAAATGTTCTGGAACTAGATAGAGGTGTGGTTGCACACCATTGTGAATGCATCAGATGCTGTGAATCGTCACTTTAAAATGGTTAATTTTGTGCTAAGTGAAATTCACCTCACCTCAATTTAGAAAGGAGAAAAGTAGGGGAGGGGAGGGGGGAGGGAGAAGATAGAGGGAGGGAAGGAGGAAGAGAGAAAAAGAAGAAGAAGAGGAAGGAAGGAAGGAAGGAAGGAAGGAAGGAAGGAAGGAAGGAAAGAAACCCTACTAGATAAAAGTCTACCTCTGGGACTTAGACTCTTTTTTGTCCAGAATATTTTACTACAAAAACAAAATGAAATTAGGATGTGAGTAGGAAGCACGGAGAGGTTTGAACAGAGGTCGGGAGAGCGGACGCTGGATTCAGCTTCTAGATTCAACAAGTCTGTCGACTGGAACTCGCAGGACAGGCGTTGGTGTGCCTCGTGGTGACACCACCCATCTCGGGTTGGTTGGCTGAACCACCCGCTACAGGAGACGGCAGCTCCTAATGCGCATGTCCAGCCGGGAGCGCATTCGCGGTCCAGGCATCTCCTAATGCGATAAAGTGCGCGCCTCGAGGACGCGCCGAGCTGGGGATTTCCTCACCGAGATAGAGACAAGTTAGGTGCCAAGTCGACCAGCCACCCGATCAGCTGGCCCCGAGCTCGGACCTGATGCTGGACGGGGGAGGGGAGGGGGAGCTGAGACCGGGAAGGCCTGTCTGCCCCCTGGTATCAGAGGCGGCCTCTGCCAGACCCACCAGGGTGCCTGGGATGCCCGGCCCCTGCTCCCAGAGGGGTCAATGTCTGGTTTAAAGGGACCCTCGGAAGGCGAGGGTAGAGGGTATGACCCAGATCCCAGGGACCAGCTGAGTCAGAGAGAAAGATGCCACTTGGGAAAGCAGGATTCCGGAAGGAGACGGGA
>NW_024412448.1:2790190-2804789 GCF_014898765.1 Herpailurus yagouaroundi | reverse complement strand
GCTCGGGCCTCGCCGGCCATTTCCTCCTCCAGCTTGGGTGTCGCCTTCTCAGTGACGATCTCCCAGTAAATGCTGCTGCCCCCGCCCCGCCCCACCCCGTATTCCCTTCTACTCTTACCAGCTTGCTTTTCTCTAGAACTTCCCACATCCCAGCACACTGTGCAAATCGCTTATTTTCGCTGTCGTCTGTGTCCCCCCTCCCAGCGCCACTGGAAAGTAAGCTTTGTGAGGACAGGAGACCTCTGTTTTGCTTCTGCACCTGTGTATCCATCTTGGGGCCTAGAACAGTGCCTGGCACCGAACACGTGCTCCAACAGGCTGTGCTGAATGAATCAATGATTTAGCAGCTGGTCTCTCAGGAGTTGGGTTAGCGAGGGTTGTTGGGTAAGACTCTGAGCAGAAGGCAGGGGCGGGGCAGGGGGGCGCCCCCCCCGGGGCGGGGGGGGGGGAGACAGGTACTTCCCGGAGTCGGGGACAGGAATGCCTGCCGCCTCAAGCTGCTGTCTCTTTTTAGCAGAAACACCACAACTGACGCGTTTGTTTTTAAAGCGAATGAGGAAATGATAGTTCTGCCTCTGCCGCCTTCGCGCGAGGCCCACCCTTCAGTGGAATAGGGGCAGGTGCCAATTCTGTGACCCCGTGACCCAGGGAAGGTAACGGTTGAGATAAGTCAGGGAGGCGCGCCAGCCCCCAGCCTGGTGGAGAGGAGGAGGTGACCCACCACCTTGACCTTAAGGGTCACAGGGCTAGAAATGGGGGCGGGGGCAGAGCAGGGCGGGAGGCAGGCGCGGAGGCGGGCCCAGGAGCGTCCCCCCCCCCCCCGTTCTGTACCGCCCCCTGGTGGAGAGCGGGGACCCTGCCACCCTCCGGCTGCCTCAGAGTAAGTCAGGCTCCCTTGGCCGGACCTCTGAGGAAGCCTGGACTTCCTCTTCCTCGGGGCAGAGACGCCCCACTGGAATGCCCCCAGCCCTCTCTGGGGCCACCCCGACCTGGCAGAGCTGGGGGGCTCCAGGAAGGGCTCCTGTTCCAGATCGGGCCCCTGGGGTAAAAAGACTGGACACGCCTGCCCAGGGACATGCGCGCTGCTCCCTCTCCCTCCCCCACCACAGCCCAGGTGGAAGCCAGCGCTCTCCTGGCCATGGCCCCTGGAGGTCCCACACTGGCCTGCTCACCCCGCTCCTCTCCGCACCCCCCCCAAGACCCCGCAGGAGTTGAGGCCAAGTTCCAGAATCGTCCAGCTGTCTGCCAACAAACACCCCCTCTCTATCAGCAACCTCCACCAGCCGTCTCCTTCACGGGGGCCACTCGCCCTCCTCCTGCTCCGCAGAGAAGCTGCTGGTGGCTTCCAGAGGCAAGGGTGATAGGGGAGTAAGCAGAGAGCCCAGGATGCAGAGGCCGCCCCGAGAGCCTCCTGCCGAGGCCAGAAGGGAAGCCTAGGACTCAGCAAGCGTCTTCACTCACAAAAGCTCTTTCGAGGCCTCAACATTTGGTGTCATCATTTTGTGGATGAGTAAATAGCGGGCCCAGAATGATGCCGCGATCGGTAACGGGGCCACAAGGGGCTGGTCTGAGACCCAAGCCCACGTCTCTCCCTCTCTCCTGCGCTTCCAGAAGTGTCTGTGCCTCCAGGTCCCTCTCCTGTGCTCACTGGCACCCCTGCACGAGCCTGCTTCCCCGAGGCCCTGGCAGGGCTCCCTCCTGCCCCCCGCGCGATGTCCCCAGTGGCTCACCCAGCAGGGCCAAGCAGAGCAGCTGAAGGAGCCTCATGCCTCTGCTGGCAGAGGACCCTCTGCTCAGGCTCACGAGAGCTCCCTCAACAGGGCCACCTCCACTCTGGGGCCCCTAGGAGGCTCCCAGGGTGGGTTCCTGCAACAAGGAGATAACCCGGAGGCCACAGCACCCCATGGGCTCAGCAACCAGGGCTGGGCCCAGAACAGCTAGCCCCCCCCCCCCCCCGCACCGCCCCCCCCGGGGAATTAGTAGGCCCCTGGGCCTGGGAACTAAACCAGGGCTTACACTCAGCTGCCACTGCTGGGCTGTAGGGGCCTGGGCCTGTTTGGTAGGTAGATGTTGGCGTCGTAAACCCTGGAATATGTATGTTACTGGCAGAGGGGTATTGAGGTTGTTAGTATATATTTTTAAGTGTATTTATTTATTTTGGGAGAGAGAGAGAGACAGAGGCAGAGAGAGAGGGAGGGAGAGAGAATCCCAAGACGCGGGGCCAGAACCCACAAACTGCACAATCATGACCTGAGCCAAAGTCAAGAGTCTGATACTTAACTGAGCCACCCAGGCGCCCCAAGGTTGCTAATCTTCTGATTTGAGATGGGGTCATTATTCTGGGTTATTCTTTCCCCAATCCCCCCCCCCCCCCAGGGGAGTCTGACTTACAGGCAGGGTATCTGGTGGGATGAACCCGCTGGAGACACAGGCAGGAGAGGCCATCTCTGCTCATGTCACACCAGTTCGTTAGTGACCCCCTGTCGGGCACCTGCTGGGTGGCTGACACTGGGCTCAGCCCCCAAATTAGAGCTCAGACTGGATGAGGCCCCTGGTCACCCCCGGACGGTGATGCAGGGTGGCAGGCACGGTGCTCCAGGACTGCCCTTGAACTCAGAGTGGCACGGGGGCCCTTTCTCACACCTGCGGACAGTGGTCATTCCCCAGGACCGATGCCAGCCAGTCTAAAAGGAGGCCAAACCACATCACGTACGGGTGGCATGCATGGCCTTTTTAGCAGTGTGCAACAGAGCTCACCGGATCTGGGGAGAAGGGTGGAAGTGAGCCAGGAAAACAGAGGACACTAAGGCCAGACCAGGGCTGGGGGTGCTCAGGGCAGGGGGCTCAGGGCCGCCTGGAGCGAGGGAGCAGGTAAGGTGTGGCAGCCGGGCTCCTCCTGAGCCAAACCTGGGGCTGCTGGGCCGGCGGGACCTCTTTATAGCCACGTTCAATTAGGGTGTTCAATTAGGGTGCCCCATTGTGACAGCCTTCCTCAGGGAAGATGTCCCGCCCCCAGCGGACCATTTGCTTCTGGTGGGAGCTGTTCTTCCTACCAAGCTTCACAGGCTGACCGCATGCCCATGCCCCATACAGCCCAGGGGTGAGCACCTGACCCAAGGAAGGCAGGGACAGCTGCCTCTGGGTACCCCTGGCCCTGCTCAGGGAAAGCCACTGGGGCCTGTGACATCCGGGCACGCTGGGAAGCTGGTCTAACGGATGACCCTGCCACCTGTGAGCAGCAGAAAGGATGAGGGGCCCGTAGCCAGAGCCCAGGGGGCAGGTGGCTTGGAGCTCACCTGGGGACTAGATGCGTCAGCGCCTTGGTGCCTCCCCTTCTCCCCAGCAGGCGAGAACCAGCATCTGTCACTTGCCCCCCAGATCGTGGCTCGTTCCCCGAGGATGTGCCCCGTGGGCTCACCTACCTCCCTGCATTTGGGGAGCAAGGGTACCCCCCCCCTCGGTTTCCTAGCCAAATTCCCTTTCACAAAGCCTGTCCTCACTCTGCTGACATGGTTGGGGGAAGGAATCGAAGGAATTAATGATTGCAGAAGGACAGAAGGATGGTCTAGGTTGCTGCCCACCTGTCTCCCGCGGAGGCCCCGAAGCTCACGTCTTCTCCTCCATGTTGTGCTCCGGGGATGGGGTCTGAGCTCAGGCAATTCATGAGAAGCCTCCTCCTTCCATCCAGGTCGGAGGAGAGGTGGTGGGCGGACCCGAGGAACATTCCCCCCAGGGCTTTGATGGTTAGGGCATCTCTCCTGCCCCAGCCAGGAGCCCTCTCCAGCGACCACCTGTGTCGGTGTTCTCAGAGGAGGCTGGTCCTCTGAGCTCTTCTGTCTCTTCTCTCTGCAGGCTGCATGTAGGACGGGACTCATCAGGACCCAGGTCACCTAGAGTGTGTGACGCTGGGGCTATAATACAACCTCACTTACTCAAGGCACACATCAGGACACTTGATAAGTAATTGCTCATTTAACCCTCAGAGGAGGGTGCCGTGAGCCGCACGTTGTGGCTGAGCAAACGGGCCCAGACTTTGATTGTCTTCTCCCTGGTGTTGCACTTGCCCGATTCTCAGCAAAGGTTTGCTGAAGCATGAGAAAGTGGTAAGGAAAGGCCCCTGGTGTTTCGGTGCAGCCTTCTACCACTCTGGGCCAAAAGAGCATCACCCCCGGAGGCTCATCACCAGACGGCGCTGGGCTCCACCCTGAGTTTCTGTTCCAGATCTGTGGAGCCTGAGAAGATGCATTTCTACCAAGCTCCCACGGGATACTATCGCTGCAGGTCAGGGCCACTCTCGGTCTTGTTAATAACATGTGTCACTTTCACCCGAGACAGGCCAATGGCCCTCCCCTGACCGAGCACACAGCACCACGTGTTTCCCCGGAACAGGGCCCTGCAGTTGTTGACAGACTGACGGGTCATGTGGCACCAGGTGGGTGAGAGAGGACAGCGACGGGAGGAGGTGAACCGGTCCAACCTCCAATGCCCACGTGAGGGCCTGGGCCCGAGGGCAGTGGGCCAGAGCCGCCTCCAGCCTGGGAGTCCTGCCGGGTGCCAGGCTGCCAGAGGAAGTAGAGGTTTTCCAAGCACGTCATGGGGTTCCTCCTGACCCTCCCTTCTGAAAGTTCTTGGGGCCAGCATTCTCAGCCCTGGCTGCGGGGGAGAGTCATCGGGCAGCTTTAGAAAGTCCCGATGCCCGGCCGCTGTCTGCACCTGGGCCGAGCACATCAGCAGTCCTGGCACAGGGCCGGTTCTCTAAGGCTGAGAGTCACTGCAGGGGTGGGGGTGGAGGCCCTGGGCTGCATCCCTGCTCCGTGGCCCACTGGCTCCACCCCCTCCCCAGGCTGACTCTCGGGTGTGTCCAACAATGCAGGTCTACACTTGTCTCACAGCTCTCGTGGGGCGCCTCCCCGCCACCAGCCCCGCCACTCCTCGAGGTCAACTGAACGTGAGGGCGGGGGTCTTGCGGGGCATGGAGGAGAGTTAGAGAACAGGTTCTGTAGAAGCTAGGGCCAAGGGACCTCTGTTCCGGGTTCCTGAGGAGGCCCACTTTGTTGATGTGGGGTCCTGGGTCAGAATAGAAGACCATGAAGAATCCTGCCAGGGAGAGGCTGGCCGTGGACCATCTGTTACTCAGACTCGGGTAAGGTCTGGAAGCACCCCTGCGGCCCCCCCCCCCCCCCCCGGTCAGGGGGCAGGAATGCACCATGCTGGTGTAGTGTGGCTCTGGGCCCAGCTCTGCTGCTTGGTGACTCCAGCATCACTTGTGGGTCTCAGTGCTCTCATAGGTGGAGAAGGGATAGCAGGAGGCTGGTTGGGGGTGGGAGGCGCAGGGGGCAGCAATGTGCACTTAGAGCACAGCAAGCCCCTAGTGCTGGCGTGCTCAGCGGCGGCCCGGTCTTGCCCTTCGCGTAGATGTCAGCGGCGCTCCCCACAGGAAACACTTTCTGAGCACTTCCGGTGGGTGTGTATTTATATATCGCATTCGTGGGTTACTATGCTAATGTATTATGTACGTTATAAACCATCCAACAAAAATAGAAACTTTACAGGACCGGGCTAAAAATAGAAATACAAGTTACCATATTTTCCTGCTGCCCGGGGGCTCTCCTGCGTCCTGCTGGAGGGCCCACTGAGAGGGGCAGTGTTGTCCGGCACGGGGAGGGGCAGGAGCTTGGGGCCAGGGGGACTCTGGTGGGGGAGGTGGGTCAAGCCCCGGGGAGGCTCTGGGCCCGAGGCAGGGGTCGATGCTACAGCTCTGAGCCGCTGGGAAGGCGGAATCTACGCGCGGGGCCCGGGTCACCGAAGAGCCCAGCGGGATCCTCGAGGCAAGGTCCGGGCCTGGGGGTCCTGGGGCCCGGGGAGCCGGGGCACGGGAATCCAGGGCAGAAGGATCGCGGGCGCGAAGCTCGGGAGTGAAGGGCCTCGGGCCCCACAGAGTCGCCGGAGCCCGGTTCCGGCAGCAGCCGCGACAGGTCCTCCACCAGGTGCCACTTTTCCTGGACTTGCTGCGGGGGTTGGGGGGGGGGGGAGCGAGCGGCCGGTAACGAGCGGCGCCTTCACCCCGGAGCCGGCCTGGACCAGCAGCTGCACCTACGAAATCCGCCGTGCCGGGTCCCCTGCCCCGCCCCTGCCCCGCCCAAGCCTCGCCCCACCCAAGCCTCGCCCCACCCAGAGGCCACGCCCCACGCCTCCGTGAAGCCAGAGACCACGCCCCCAGTGGTACCGCCTCCAGAAAGAAGCCACGCCCCCACCAGGGCCCCGCCCCTCCCTCAACGCAGAGCCACATTCTATCAACCCCGCGTTCCCAAGCCTAAGGCCATAGGCCTGTCATCTGGCTCCCGGCCTGAGGCCACGCTCCGGGGCGAGGTGTGACCCCTCCCCAGCCCAGCGGACACTCACCCACACCAGTTGCTTCCGGATCCGCTGGATGGCCCTCGCATTGGCCTGGGACTGGGAGACGCAGACGGTCAGGACAAGGCTTTGGACAGACAGGAATCCAAGGTCAGCTATCCCTGGAGGGCAGGTGCCTCCCCTACTTCCTCTCTCCCCACCCCAGTGTCTTAACGCCTTCCGGGGTTCTTCTGTCTGCAGACACCTTTCTCTCTCCTGTCCTTCCTCCCCCTGGCAGCCTCTTTCCTCTAAAGGGCCGTAAGAATACCTCAACTGCAGGTTTTTAGTGTGCCTGCAGGAGGGATCGTGTGTCCCCGTGGGTCACACAAGGTACCTGCTCGAGGGGGCTGCCCAGGGCTACCTGCCTTTGGGCCCAAGCTCTGTCCTCTGGGACCCTGCCCCCCTGCCTCTCCTTGTCTTGCTCCCGGATCCCATGAGAGTGTCTGGGGGTGCTCATCGAAGGACGGACGCCCTCCCAGGTGTGCCCCCTCTTGGCCCCTGCTGGCCTGAGAGGCACCTGAGCAGGATGAGGACGGGGAAGCTGAAGGCGTGGGAGCCCAGGTAGCGGAGGGCACGCTGGCCAGAGGGCGGGAGCCGGAGGGCCATCAGCTCTGGGACCACCTGCCAGGGGGCCGCGTAGTTGGCGAAGAGGCCGCAGTCCCAGGAGGAGTGGATGCTGGGGAGAGACAGCCAGGGTGGGGCTGGCGTCAGGGCCCCGGGCGAGGAGGGGCTGCCTGCCCCCCAGCCTCGGGCACCTCTGCTGCCCTCACCTGCTGACCACATAGCCCAGAGGCACGACGGCCAGGAGCAGGCCCAGGATGAGCACCAGCTGGAAGAAGAAGGTGGAGCTGGAGGCGCGGAATCTTCGGGGAGAGGCCTTGGAGTTCCTCATCAGGGTGTACTGGGGGAGGCGGCAGCAGGTGGGGAGGCTGTGAGCCGGGGGAGCCCGAGGCCCAGGGCAGTGCCACTGGGGGGCTGGGCGGAAGCGGGACGGGAGCCGGGCTCCGCTGCCGCTGGCTCAGGCGCCCACGCAGTGCCCCTCCGGCCCCCTCCCAGCCCACGAGCGCTCACCTTCTTGATGTAGAAGGTGAGGAAGATGAAGACACTGTTGAGCAGAGGCAGCAGGGGACAGTAGAAGAGGCCCATCCAGGTGATCGTCTGGCCGGCCACAATGTCCAGGACATTCTTGGGCACCAGGAACTCTTCCCGGTCCAGCCAGACCCAGAAAGAGCCTGACAACCGCTCCACCAGCAGCCTGGGGGAGGGGGGCGTCCAGACACCCACAGCAGTCGTGACCACTGACCGTCACACGCTCAGTGGCGCCGAGCGTGTGGTGGGAAGAACTGCTCACCCTTGGCTGTGGCCACCGGCCATCCGCCAGACATGCCCGGGTCACCCCCGCCGCCCCCCGTTCTCCCCATGGTGTCCCCGGGGCTCACCTCCTAGGCAGGCTGACAAAGAAGGCAGAGGCCACGGTGAGGAGGAAGTTGAAGATGCTCAGCTTGTACAGCTCTTCCCCGACCGCGTTCTCCCAGCACTGGAGCAGAGGGGCACGTGTCACCCAGGGTCCCCGGCCGCCCCTCGCCCACCCGCTGGGGGCCTCTGTGTTGTAGGAGCCCTGCCTGGACCCGATAGGATTGCTAAGTTAGAACGGGGGGCCTCCAGGGGAAGAGCTGAGCAGGGACCGCCCCCGGGCCCCCCCCCCCCCCCCCCCCCCCCCCCCCAGCTAGGGCCGCCGCCCTGCCCGGCGTGCTGTGAACAGTGCCCCCTGGAGGAGTGCAGTGCGCTCTCTCCCAAAGGTGAGACTGGAGAGGGACGAGGACAGAAGGGACAGGCCTGGATGGAGCCACCAGCCACCTGGTAATCACAGGCGTTGTAGCCGAAGGACTCACAGCTGGTCTTGTTTCTGCCAAGGCACAGCACAGTCTGGCCCAGAGAGAAGGAGAACATTCCCAGGCTGGCCAGCTTCAGCACCACGCACCTGGGGCGGGGGGGCGGGGGGGGGACCGTGTCAGGGGAAGGGGCTCGGGTACGTGGGCACAAGCCACCCAGGTTACATGTGCGGTTGAGCTCCGTTGGAGATCATGTCTCTCCGGGGTCCGGCGCACTCTGATTCCAGAGCCCGGCCGACTTCCAGCCTACTCTGTCCGGTGGCAACGTCGCCCAAGGTGTGTTCCCCAGAATCGTGGTCTCCAGATGATTCATGAGGCAAGGGTTCTGTTTTTAAATCAGCGTGGGAGACACTGTGTAGCTCAGCTGCCCTCCCCCTCCCCCGCTGTCACACTTGGTTTAGAGTTTAATATTCTCGCAGCAGGTGAGAGCTCTGTTTCTACCCCAGCCCGCTTACACGGTCTCACGTAGCACAAACATGCCCACGGGCACTCCTGAGTGTTGCATGACTGGATCACACAGGCAGGGTGGCTTTTAACCCCAAACCGTCTCATGCGCGTTATAGCTAAGTGCGGACTCTCAGCTGACATGTGACATGAGTTTGGCTGCGAACAGTGGTTCTGTTGAGGGAGGCTGGGAGGCAGGGCGGGTGGGGGCTTATTTTTTATCTTTGCTTTTTGTCAGCATTTTGAAGTTTTTTTTTTTTTTTTTTTTTTTTTTACCACGTGCGTGTGCTATTACCTATTCCAAAAATAAAGTTTCAAGCCACAGTCAGCCTTGGAGGAAAGCTGGATGGGCTCCAGACAGCTTCTGCACAGGGGAAGCAGGAGAGAAAGCCGGCAGAGCCAAGCAGGGGGGTGGAGGGGGAGACGGAAATGCTGAGCTGGAGTCTGCGGGGGCTCAAGGAGGGGCTTGGGGTCCAAGGCGAGATCCTCGTCCTGAGCGGGGAGACAGAGCAGAGCATGGGGGTCGAGGGGGGGGGGGGGGCTTGCATTTGAACCTGCACCCAACGGACATGGTGAGCTTGCCTTTGGCTGAGGCACTTGACCCGTGTGAGCCTCAGTTTCCTCATCTGTCAAATGGGAATGAGGATGGTCCCGACTTCACAGGTGAAGGTTGTCAAGGTGAGGGGTGGAAACCCTCGGGGCATGTGGGTGCTGTGCGCCTCCCACCTTCCTGGTTTTCCCGGGCGAGAGGCTGGTTCCCAACCCCTCCTGGCTGTTTTGTCACTGGCCCCTCCGAATGGCTGGTGCTTGGTCCAGGCAGCTGGCTTACTTTAGAAGGAAGGGACTGGAAAGCTTTAGACGGAGGCTTTTGAGATGTTTCTGGAAGCTTCTGCACACCTTCCCTTGCTCGGGACCACTGGTGCCAGGCGGTAACCAACACGGGCAGCAGGACGCGGCGTCCTCAAGTGCCCCCGGGCCCTCCGTTCCTTCTCCTCCACACGCTGTCCCCCCTGTCACCCCCAAGGATGGCACTCACCAGATAAGGGTGAGGTTGACCTCAGTGTTGGGAGGGTAGTTCTCCAGCTGGATGAGGAAAACAAAGAGCAGGGGACCCACAAAGTTGACCAGGGCGATGACCCCCGGGGGCAGGTACTGTAGCAGCACGAACAGAGACTCCTGCGGGGAAAAGCAGGTAAGGGGGTGCGCACGGGCTGGGGGGGTCCCCAGCGGCTCCCTCAGGTGTAACTGGTGCGGGCCTGGCGTCTGGAAGCCCGCGGGCTATTCGCAGCTGGAGGATATCGCGGGGACAGGCGCTCCGGCCTGGTCGTGGCCTCAGGCGGATTGTTTTCAACCTCTCTGAGCCTCAGCTTGCTCATCTGCAAAGTGGGACCGCCCCGTCTCCCCGCCAAGTTCTAGCCGGGAATAAATGCATGCGCGTCAGTTGCCAGGCACCTCTTTGTTGTCCTGTGAGTACTTGGTGGCCCAGAAGATGGTGCTGATGGCCCCGACCACCAGGAGCCCGATGAGGACATTGACCCGCAGGTAGGTGAGCAGGTGGCAGGCCCTCTGGGTCCGGGTCTGCTGCTGCATCAGTAGGAATCGACGCCCTTCCTCCAGCTCCACCTGTCATGGGGGCGGGGACACAGACAGGTGGGGGCTGGGTACTGCGTGCGTGGAAGGGGCGGGTGCCCTCAAACAGCGCAGGCCCAGGTCCGTGTTGGTCGGGAGACAGGCCGCCAGCATCCAGGCAAGGTTGGGGTGGCCCTGGGGCAGGGGCAGGCTGAGGGCTGGTGGCCGGTCTTATCTAGACCGCCCCACCTCGCACCGTGTGCGTCTGCTCACGTCCAAACAGCGGCACAGCCCCACCTCCAGCTGGAACTCCCTACGCACGCGCGTGTGCACACACCCCCGACACACGCTTCCAAACCACGGCCGCTCACAGACCCAGTCGTACACGCACCACACGCTTGCACACACCTTGAACTCGTTGCTGATCTCGTGCTTCTTGATGGTGGCTGCTTCCTGTCCCCGGATACAGAAGTCCCAGGAGGAGAACACTTTGACACTGACAGGTGACCTGTAGTCTTGGCCCAGAAACAGCCTCTGTGGCAGCTCCTTTACCATCCTGGAGGGGGCCGGAGGCCAGGGCTCATGGGGGAGGGGCCTCTGCCCTGGCTCAGGTCTGGGGTGGGAGGCCCCCAACAGTCCTGGGGGCAGCCTGTGGCCTCAGCTATCGTTGGGGGTGGGGAGACAGGGGCGGTGTCCCCTGTCCCTGAGCTCTGCAGCTGGGGACACGGAGTTCAGGCCCTGGAGCCATAGATGAGCCTTAGGGAACAGGGGCCGGGCCCTCCTGCTAACTTGGGGGTGCCATGCCAGGGGAGGGGCGATCAGGGAAGACCCCCCCCCCCCCGGAAGGAGGTAGAGGCCGGGGCTCCGCTCTCACCGCTGCAGAGTCCCACAGAAGCAGAGGAACAGGCAGGCCAGCGGGCTCAGGAGGTAGGCCAGGCGGATGCTGTAGGCCGAGCTGCTCTCCGGGCCTGCCCGGTATGCGCCATAGAAGAGGTAGGTGGTGTTGAAGGCCTGGGGATGTGGATGACAAGGACCGGGTCAGGTCGTGCAGGTGTGTGCTAAGTGTTTTCCAGGTCTCGGCTCTTTAACACTCACAGTACCCGCATCAGGTAGGGAGTGAGAGCCTCCCTATGATACAGTCTCAGAGCAGTTAGGCAACTTGCCCAAGGCCACACAGCTTCGAGGAAGAGACATTGGCACATGGGAGTCTATACGGTAACCCCTCAGTGGCACCCAGGGGTGACGGTGGGGTGCTGCTTAGTCCACAGGCCTGGACGCTCCCCCAGCTGGGCTCTGAGGGCCACGGGCAAGTGTCCAGGGGCCTGGGCTGTGCATACTGGCCTCAGCCTTTCTCTGACCCTGTCACTGTCCCCGCCAGCCTGTTTGTGTAGAACCATTTCCCTAGAAGCCAAAATGCCTTTGGAGGGACTGGGGTCCTCTTAGACTGCGGTCCCCGGGGCCAGTTCTCCAGGTCCCCCAGCCCCCCTGGCCCATAGTGAAGGCAGAATCCACTCACCCTGCCGGTTAAAACATTCCAAAGTTGATTGTGGAATCTGGGAACACCAGTCTGGGGCTGGAGGCCACCAGGGCACTGGAGGGCTGTCGGGAGGGAGTGGAAACCAATAGGGAAGTGTCCCCAAGGGACATCTACTCCATAGCCCCCAGTCCTGGGGAGGCCCGAGCAGGGCCCTGAGGATATGTCGGGAGGTATGTCATGAACACGGCCCGGCAGGGAGGGTCCCAGGGCTGGACTCATGCAGGAGGATGCCTGGGACCGGGACACAGAGGGTAGGGCTGTCCCAACACCCTGAGCCCGGGACCAGCCCCTCAGCGTCCCCGGGGGTGCCTGTGGGCTCCAGGACACTATTCCCTCGGTGGGTATGGCACTCACTGAAGTTAAGGGAGGGGCCTGTGTCAGGGGGGCGGAGCCAGACCAGGGGCAGCAGCACGAAGCCTGCAGTCAGGAGCACGGTCAGCAAGTTGAGCAGCAGCAGGAAGCGAAGGAAGGTGAAGTAGGACTGGATTCCGGTGCCAAAGAGGCCTATGAGGAGAGGAGGGGGTCCTTCAGGGCCGCACCGAGCCAGGGGCCCCCCTGAGAATCCGAGGGCTGTGGGTGGCCAGCCTCGCGGGGACCTCGGTTTAAGGGCCCTGCCCTGGAGGCTGCCCTAGCAGTACCTCTGGTGGCCACCAGGGGGTGCTGCCATCTATCGAGTTTTGCGCCCCGCTTGGGGCGGAACTGATGCGGATGATGGGATGGGGGGCGATGGTGGGTGGTGGGGGGGGGGGGCCGCGCGGGGGGAATGGCAAGCGGGCTGGTGCCCTCCTTGGGCTTCTAAACTGGACACGGAGACTCCAGAGAGGGGAGGTGGGGGTGAGGGCGCGGGTCCTACCCCCGATCTCGTAGAGGGCGTCTTCCCAGAGGCCGAAGCCCCGGACCAGCCTCCGCGCTGCCTCCCCTAGGCGCCGGCCCGCTGTCTGCCCCCTGCGCCGCCATCGCTGCCAGCGAGGGGTCTTCACCCCCCGGGGCTCCCGCAGCTGCCTGGGACGGGGTGGCGATGGGGGCGCCCTTGAGTCACCCGCTGTGCCCAGCGGGCCAAGCAGAGCAGGGCCACGGGGCAGAGGAGTTTTCCCACTGCCGGTGACTCGTACCCTCATTCAACAGGTGCTTCCTCTCGGGGCTCCCCCTCCCCCACCGTCTGATTTCCAGCCGTGTGGGTCCGCGTGTACCCACCGGATGAAGCGCTTGTCCACCATGGCATACGGCAGCCCCCGGACTTGTGCCTGGGAGGACCACAGCCGCCCAATCTCTTGCTCCCCCAGCTCCTCCACCCCTGGCTCAGGCGCTGGCTCCCCGGGGTCCTGGCCGGACCGCGCTGCCGGCCTCCGCAGCATCTCCGCGGTGGGGTTGGGGTTGGGGGCGCCGGGCCGCCCCGCCCCTCCTCCCAGAAGGGCTGGGGGCTGCCTGTCGGGCGGGCTTCAGGGTCGTGGCCCTGGCATGGCCAGAGATGAAGAGAAAGAACTCAGCCGGAGCAGGTCTGGACTCAATCCCCATCCACATCTCAAAGCGACACACAGCCAGCGGCCTCCGTTTCCCTGTTTGTCCACGGGGGAGAAAGGTCCAAAGGGCACAGAAAGATGTGACTGTCACAGACACAGACAAGGCCAGGTGTGGCCGCAGACAAGTGCGAGGGGGCCCAAGGCCTGCTGTACCCCAGTTCCACCTGCTGCCCCGGGGGGGTCACCCGTTGGCAAGACCATTCCTGTTCTCGGGGTGCTAATTCTCCCATTGGGAACGGGCCCCAAACCCTGACGGGTGCAAGGATCCGGCATCCTGTGGCAGCACCCATCGGGATGTGCTGGGACTAGGTCTGCCGGGTGCCCCCAGGGACCCCAGATGAGGGGGCGTGGCTATGGTCTCAGACTTGGGAACCGGACCCTAATAAGCAGGCTCTGACCCCCACCCCTTCAGCAGCCCTCGACCTCGGTTTTCTCTTTCACCCCCTCACGCTCTGCCTCCTTCCCCCCAGTGTGGGCCCAGCTCACCTGGGGACAAGGGACCACCTCTCCGGAGGAGCCCCCTCCTTCGACCGGGTCCCGCCAAGCCAGGCGGGCCTGTGAGGGAGCCGAGGGGAGAGGGGTCACATGACAGGAACCCCAGCTCTCCCGCCGTCTCCTCCCCCCTCCACTCCTCGCCCCCACCTCGGCAGTTTCCTCCGCTTTCGCTGGGGCCGCCACTTCCTGCGGCGCGCGGGGAGGGGGGGGTGGGCGAGCAGGTGGGAAGCGTGGCGGGGCAGCCTCCCGGCGGGCGGCTCGGCTGCGCCCTGGGTGGGGGTCGCGCCCTCCCTTCCCCGCGGCTCCTGCGGTTGCCGCCTTCCTCGCCCCCGCCCCGAAGCGAGGGCGCTCCTGGGTGCTCGCCCGGACCCGCTCCCTTTACACCCGGGGAGGTGGGGGGGGGGTGGCTTCTTATCTGCGGGTCCCAGTTTGTCCTCTCGGGAGAGCCCGATAGTGGCCTAACGGGTGGGACCCGTCACTTAGGGCTGCTCAGTTTCCAGAAGCCCTTGGCGTTCCTGGCAATGAGGACAAGGCAGGGACCTAGAGCCTGGCCTATAGTGAAGGCTCAGGAATTGGCACCTTTGGGGCGGCTGAATCTTCTGCGAGCAAATCTTCTAAGAGCCATCTCGGCCATTTCTCTCTCCCGGGATCCCCTGGGGTCATGCCCTTCCTCCTTGCTCCCTCTCCACCTCCCTTAGGGCCCAGTCCATCTCATAGCTGAGCTCTGGTGGCTTTTCTGCACCCCTGCC
>NW_024412448.1:2731341-2780190 GCF_014898765.1 Herpailurus yagouaroundi | reverse complement strand
CCTTGAGGAACCTGCTGTCTAGGGGAGCAGTCGGACCAGTGAGGAAGCTGGGAAAATCCAGAGTCTTAGAGGCCTTTGCCGACTGTTATGGAGTGTGGGAGAACGAGTCAGGCTGGCTTCCGAGGGGCGTGTCAGACAGGGAGGTTAAACACGAGCAGGCAGGGGAGAAGCAGAGGAAAGTGTTTTGGTTCTCGGCACAGGCAGTGCAAAGGCCCCGGGGTCAGCCGGCATATTCTGCAGCCGGCCACATCAGTGGGTCCTGGAGCCACAGCCCTCGTCTAGCTGCGTATGGCTGGCGAGTACCGTATGAGACAGGCCTGACGACAGGCTTGATCGAGGGTGGCCAGCGGTCTGCAGCGGGATGCCCGGAGCGCAGGGCTGGAGGAGAGGGGGGTGGGTGGCGGGAGGCCCATGTAGCGCTGGGAGGGCTCCTCTGAGTGGGTGGTGGGTTTCGGCTGCAGGGAGTGTCCTGACTGCCTTCTCCCGCCCTCTGTGCCCCTCGTCACCTCTCTGCCTGGCTCTGGCTCTGCTCCTCCCAGCATGTCACACTCTTTTGGAGAGAGCTACCGGGTGGGCAGCACCTCGGGGGTTCATGCCATCACCGTGTTCTGCTCCTGGGACCACAAGGTGACTCAGAGACGGGCCTCCCGCCTCCAGCACGACAACATCCGAACTCATCTGAAGGTGAGCTGCTCGGCGGCCCTGGGGCTGCTGCCCCGACCCTGCGTCCCCGTGTCCCCGCAATGCCAGTCCTGGCCTGTGTCTCCTGCGTGCGGCGGGCAGGGGGCGGGTCTTGGCCCTGCTCACAGTGGGTTCCGGACACAGGGTGGCCCCGGGAATCATCCTGGATTTTCCTCCCGTGCACGCCTCTCTCTCGGGGCTGTCTGCTGGCAGGGGCTAGTGTCCCCGGTCCTCGAATGTGCAGGAGCCCACGTAGCCGGGACGCGCCGCTCACGGCGGGTTTTGGTGGTCAGGCGTGCTCAGGGTGGGTCGTTGCTGTCGGCCTGTCCTCGAGGCTGCTCTTGGGGCCCTGGGCCAGGAGTCCCCGTGTTCTCTGGTCCCCCAGTGGGAAGAGGCCCCGGGGCTCCAGCTGGCACGCAGCCCTGCCCCGCCCCCGTGGCCCGGGGCAAGCAGGGACTCTTTTCCTGTGCTGTCAGTGAGCAAACTGAGAGCCGAGGTTTGGTCCCTTGTCCGAGGCCGGTAGCCCAGCTGGGCCTTGTGGGTTCTCCGCCTTCCCGGGGTTCGTGTCCGGGGATCCCCCAGCTTTGACCCGGCTGATGGGCCCTCACCCCTCAGGGAGCTCCCATGGGTGGCCCGGCGGCCTTCACACCCCAGGGCTCCCAGTCAGCCGGGCCCCCCCCCCCCCACTCAGGGCAGGTGACAGGGGGGCTCAGGTCCCTCTTTGTCTCCGCGAGTGTCGCCCACGCATCTGCCTGTCTCCGCACGTCTGTCACGGGGTTCGTGACGGGCTGGCTGCCGCCCGCAGGAGCTGCTGGCCGAGGGGCAGCTGCGGCAGGGTCCCCGGAGCGTGTGCGGGCGGCTGAGGCAGGTGGCGGTGCTGGGCCTCGTGTGGCTGCTGTGCCTGGCGATCACGCTGGGCTGCACCGTGGCCGTCTACGCCTTCTCCGAGCTCATGATCCAGGTACGGGCAGGGAGCGGGCGGCCCCGGGAGCTCTGGGCAGGGGGTCAGACCCCTGCTTCATTAGGGATGGGTCCTCGGTGACCGGGCCCCTGCGCCTTCTCCCCCGCCTTCTGATCTTTTAGTTTTTTCTTTTCTTTCTCCCTCCCCCCCCCCCCCGCACCTGTGTCCCCACCCCCTTCCCGTGTGGGTTGAACTTGAGGACTGGGGTGGGCGCATTCCAGGGGAGGGAGGGAGGGAGGTGCTGCGGGGCGGTTGGGCCCCTCCCTCCGCCGGCGCACCTGCCCAGACGGCCGCCCCCTCCTCCCCTCCCACAGAGCCCCGTGTCTGCTGAGCAGGGGGGGGCGCTGCTGGCCCTGCCGGTGGTGGTCTGCCTCCTCAACCTGGGGGCCCCCTACCTGTACCGCAGCCTGGCGGCCCTGGAGCGACACGACTCCCCAGTGCTGCAGGTGTACGTGGCCGTCTGCAGGTGTGTGTGCAGGCGGGGCGGGCGGAGCTTCCTGGGGCATGACCCCTGCCCCCCCCCCCCCCCCCGGCACCCCGTCTCAGCACCGCCCCCGCCTCCCCCGTCCTGTCCAGGAACCTCATCCTCAAGATGGTCATCCTGGGGATTCTTTGCTACCACTGGCTGGGCCGCAGGGTGGGCGTCCTGAGGGACCAGGTGAGGGGGGACCTGGGTGGTGCTGGGGAGGCGTGAGGCCGCGGGCCCGTCGCGGGGGTGGGGGGGGGCGGCCCTGCTGCGAGGGCTGGGGGGCACCCGCCGTGTGGCGCCTCTGGCCTGGTCTGCGGCCGATGGGAGGGCCCCCAGCCGGGCTGCTGGGGCGGGCAGGGTGGCGGGGGCACCAGGGGCACAGGGGGCTGAGTCCCGGTCTGTTCCAGTGCTGGGAGAACTTTGTGGGCCAGGAGCTGTACCGGCTAATGGTGCTGGATTTCATCTTTATACTGCTGGACACGCTTTTCGGGGAGCTGGTGTGGAGGTGAGGCCCCGGTCCCGGCACCTGCCTCCTGGGCACCTGCCACCCTCCCCCCACCCCCCGCTGGCAGGAGAGGGCAGGCAGGGATCCCCTGGGAACCGGGCCTCGCCTCCCGGATCGGGGCCGTCCATCCGCACCCACGACGCCTCTTCTGTACATCATCAAACCGAGAAAAGCACAAGACAGGATATACCCCCCACCCCCGTTTTCTTTTCAGATCGGGGGTGGGGGAAGAGTTTTCAAAATGATGTGTGATCTCAGTCTTGTGCAAAGGGGAAAAAAGGGAAGGAAGGAAGGAGAGGGACGTTTTCAGGGCGCTGCAGGTGCTGACGCTGGAAGTGTTTTTATTTTCTTCTGTTTGTGTTTTTTTTTTCCGGGAACATATGCATTTGATAGTAATTAAAAAAAAGGGATGTTTAACAGTGAAGCGTGTGAAGCCTGGACGTTGAACAGAGACTGAGGGGGGAAGGGGATGGTGCGCCCGGCGGGCTGGGTCAGTGGAACGTGCGACTCATCATCTTGGGGTCGTGGGTTCAGGCCCCACGTTGGGTGTGGAGTTTCCTTAAAACAAAAACAAAAACAAAAACAAAAACAGAAAAAAGACTGGGAGGAAGTCAGCTGCAGCCTGGAGCCCCTCAGGTTGGGGGCCTCGGCCCGCCGTGTGCCCTGACATCAGCTGGGCGCCTGAGGGGGGCGGGCAGGGTGGGCGGCTCGGCCCGAGGGGAGGGTCACCGGCCGGGGTGCCTGCCTGCGGGGACCGGTCTCTGGGCCTGGGCCTCCTAAGTGACCCTCAGGGGCTCCTCTGCCCCAGGCTCATCTCTGAGAGGAAGCTTAAGAGGAAGGAGAAGCCGGAGTTCGACATTGCCGGGAACGTTCTGGAGCTGATTTACGGGCAGACCCTGACCTGGTGAGCATCTTCCGCCGGCCTGCCACTGCCCGGCCAAGGCGGGGCCCCCTTCCCCGCTCGGGACCATAGCAGGGCCCCGCCGTGGGACTCTGGACCGACGCGGGCCCCGACCCCTCCCCTCCCAGGCTCCTGAGCCCGGCCCGGCCTTGGGGTGCGGCCGGGAGGTCCGACCCCGGGCCGGGCCACGGTCGCCCTGGGGTGCGGCACAGGGGTCGTGACCCCAGCCTCTGGACTGCGGCCCCCGCCCCTGTCTCCCCAGGCTGGGGGTCCTCTTTGCTCCCCTGCTCCCTGCCGTCCAGATCATCAAGCTGGTGTTTCTCTTCTACATCAAGAAGGTAAAGGTGCCCGCTGGGCCCCCAGGAGGGTGGCAGGGCCTCGGGAGAGTGTGCAGCCAGGGCGGGTCACCGGGCTGCTGGACCCGGAGCCCCGGCTTTGGAACCCTCCCCTCGGCCCGAGTGGTCGGGGGCCGGCATCCCCGGGCTCCTTCTGGGGTCAGTCCCATGGTCCCCGGGGAACAGCCGACTGCTCCCGACCCCCCCCCCCCCCCCCCCACTGCCTCACTGCCTTTCACAGGCTGGGTGGCATCCTGTCGGGTCCCTGGGCGTTGCTGGGCCCTCGAGCGCGCCGGGCCTCAGGGCCTGGCGCTGGGAGCTGCTCTGAGCGGAGGCCTCGATCGACCTGGGCCGAGGGGAGCGGGTTGGGGTTGCGAACCAGGTTCTCTCTGGCCCTCTGTTTCCTCGTCTGGGCGATGGGGACAGTGCCCTGCTGGAGGCGACGTTCATAAAGCACCGGGCACTGTGCCTGCCCCAGCAGAGACCTTCAGTCAGTCGGGCGGTTGTTTCTATGGACTCTTCCGCACACGAGGGACGGTGGATGAGCCCCCCCTCCTGTGCCTCGGTCTCCCCCCTGTAAAGCAGGAGGCTGGCCTGGCCGGCTCTCCCCACCCCGCACGCTCACACGCGGAGGGTCTGCTTCCCGGGGGAGGGGAGCCCGTCCCGTCCTGGGGTCTGGGCTCAGGGCCCCTCCCCCCGCCCCCCCCCCCCAGGCGGCAGGGCAGTGGCAGAGCGCAGCCTTTGTCCCTCTGCCTCCAGACGAGCCTGATGGCCAACTGCCAGGCGCCCCGCAGGCCCTGGCTGGCCTCCCACATGAGCACCGTTTTCATCTCGCTGCTCTGCTTCCCGTCCTTCCTGGGAGCCGCCGTCTTCCTCTGCTACGCCGTGTGGCAGTGAGTGGGCGCTTGCCGCCTGGGGGCGGGGGCGCGGTCGGCCCTGGATTCGGGAGGCGCTGCGGTGTGGGGTGACGCGCCGGCCGCCGTCCTCCCCCAGGGTGAAGCCCTCCAGCACCTGCGGCCCCTTCCGGACCCTGGACACCATGTACGAAGCGGGCAAGGTGTGGGTGCGGCGCCTGGAGAAGGCGGGCCCTAGGGTCTCCTGGCTGCCCTGGGTCCACCGGTACCTGGTGGAAAACACCTTCCCGGTCTACCTGGTGTCGGCCCTGCTGCTGTGAGTGCGGGTGGGCGGGGTTTCCGGGGGAAGGACCGGCCCGCGGGGGGGGGGGGGGGGGGGGGGGCAGGCCCCATCCTGTCCGTCCCCCCTCCCCCCCACCCCGACCCCAACCGACTCCCCCATTTCCTGCAGGGCTGTGATCTACCTCAACATCCAGGTGGTGAAGGGCCAACGGAAGGTCATCTGCCTCCTCCGGGAGCAGATCAGCAATGTGAGTGCCCCTCCCACCCCCTGCCCTGCGGGCCACCTGCTCGCTGAGCCCCACCCCCCACCCACCCAGGCTGCTGAAAGGGTCTATTTGCCAAACACGTGACACCACCGGGGACTGTGTGTGGTCTGTACTAAGCAGAGGTGAGGAGGGAGGCCGGCGGGTGGCAGAGACCCCCCGGGGACAGGGTGTGCGGCCCTGCGGGGCGGGGAGTCTCTGGGAGGATCTCTGAGACATGGAAACAGCTGCTGGACTCCCTAGGGGACTCATGTCAGGACGCGGACCCCGTTCCGTGCCTCCGTTTCACAAACCAGGGGAGTGAGGTTGAAAGCGGGTCGGGATTTAAAACATTTTTACGAAGCACGTTGCAGTTTGTCGGGAAAGTGTGAGAGGCAGGGTGGGCCCGGAAGCCGGGGGCGCGGCTCCCTCCTGGGACCCCTCGGGATCCGCCCATCCCCTGCCACCCAAGCCCACGTGGAGAGGCCGCCCGGCCCTGCCCTGCGGACCGTCCCTCCTGCCCCGAGCGTGGCGCTTTCCCCGCTGGGTTGCTGGGCCTCCTGTCATGTTAAAAGCACGTGACTGTGGCATCTGGGTCGCTTGGGTGGCATTTTCCCAGCTGGGGAAGGTGTCTTGCCCGGGTCCGGGCTGGGTGCTTGGCGGGACCGGCCGGCGACAGCGGGTCCCCGCACAGACGCCGCCCTCCCAGGGCTGTTTTCCTTCTGGGGTTTTTGACTCGTGCACCCAATGCTCGGGCCACTTTGGGGCCAACTGTGCCTGTGGCCCGGCATCCACGTGGGGCTGGGGGCCGCGCCTCGTCCAGGCGCGTGCTGGGGGTGGGGGTGGGGGCCGCACAGCTCCACCTGCTAGTTCTCGGCCAGCGGGGCCAGCGGCCAGCGGCAGGATGGGTCTCCAGGCGGGCCCTTGCTGCAGACCGCGTCTGCCCAAGGCCAGGCCCCGCCCCAGGTCTGCGGCCTTGGGGGCTGCAGGTCTGAGCTCAGCTAGCTCCCCGAGTGGCTTTTCCCGGGGCCTGGGAAACCGGGTGGCTGACTGAGCGCACAGCCCTCCAGATCCACCAGTTGGGACGGAAAGGGCCCCGAGCCCAGGGCTGGGGGCGGGTTGCAGAAGCTGGAGAAGGCAAGCCAGGATGCTCCCCAGAGTCTGTGGAAGGAGCCGGTTTGGCCGACACCTTGATCCTAGGCCCAGTGAGACCCATTTTGGACTTCCGATCTCCAGAACCGAAGGATGAATTTGTGTTGTCTTCAGCTGCTAAGTTTGTGGTAATTGGTCAGAACAACAGTAGAAAGGGACACAAGCCCTTTGAGGCCGACATTCTTATCTCCCTTTTACAGATGGTGACTCTGAGGTCAGAGAGGAGGTAATTTGCCCAGTGCAGAGTTAGTAAGTGGCAGGACCAGTTTTAGATTGGGTCAGGCTGACTCTCTGGCCTTCACTGGGCCCCCGTTACATTTCCCTTTTCACCTTGGCCGCTAGGAAGCTTAGATCTCTATGTATGCCCATTGCCTGGCTCTTGGTTTTTCCATCCTTGTTTGGTGCCTCTTTTCCCCTTAAACCTTTAGTGCTTGTCCTGTCCAACAGTCCTTGTGAGCTCCCTACGGACCGTTCTGAACAGACGGATGGACAACTGTTCCCTCACTCTTTGTGTTCTGGCCTTTCTAGGAGGGGGAAGACAAAATCTTCTTGATCAACAAGCTTCACTCTGTCTACGAGAAGAAGGAGAGGAGCAGGTGACGGGCCATGGCGGGGTCGGGCACTTGGTGCAGAGCAGGGGTGAGGAGGGCCGGGGCGCTGGCCTCCCCGGCTGCTCTCCTTCCTACCTTCCCCGCTCAGGCGTGGTGAAGTCTGGTGGGCAAAGGAAGGCCGAGGAGAAGCGTGTGCAGGGGTGGGGTCGAGCTGGGCTCTGAGGCCCTCCCTTCCCCTCCCCTCCTGTCCTCCCCGCCACGCCCTTTTCTTTCTAAGTTGGGGTGCCCGAGAGCTGGCCCCTCAGTTCCCGGGGGGTGCACGCTCCGGGCGGGGTGGTGCAGCTTGCTGTAGCCTCCCTTCTTGCTCCTCTCTTACGTGTGGGCAAGCCCACCTGTCTTCCTGCTGCCCGGACAGACAGACAGACAGACACCTGGGGACAGACTCCCGCCCCGCCCGGGCAGGCTGGGCAGGCTGAGGAGGGCAATCCAGGCCCCGGGGCTCATCCCTGGGCAGCAGGAACCTGTAGACTGAGCCATCCGACAGCCCCGCCCAGCCTACAGACACACTGGAGGTCTGTCCAGCCCCTTTCAGGCTCTCCAGAAGCTTCTTTACCCTTGGCTGGGGCGGGTGTGTGTGTGTGTGTGTGTGTGTGTGTCTGAGTGCAGCCCCTTGACAAGGGCTGCTGGGTGTCTGGCTGGACGACTCCTCAGCCTCCTGGGTGGGTGACCCGCTGCCGCCCCCAGGACAGAGGGGCCCCTTGCTGACTCCCCCTTCTGGCAGGGGTGGTAGAACCCAGGAGGCCAAGAGGCTCGAGGAGGATCCGGACGCCCGCTAGGACAGCCCTGCATCCGCTCACAAGTACCGCCCGTGCCCGTCACCCTCCGTTTCCACGGCCCCGCAGGCAGAGACGCCAACCTGAGACGGTGCACGCACTGGACAACCTCACTGGGCCACGGGGAGGGTGGCTGCAGCCCATCGAGGCTGGAGCTGGAGGGTGGGCGAGTGGGGCTGGAGCCCCCCCCCCCCTCCCCCAGTGGACTAGATCCTGCTCGGGACTCTATTTATTCTGGTAAAAATATTTTGCAGAGTGGGCCTCTCTTGGGAGTCTGTGCTCAGAGCCGAGCCAGCCGGGCGCCCAAGCATCACTGTGCTGTGTCCCCTCCCCTTGCCTGCGGATGACGTCCATGCAGAGGGCGTGGGAACCTAGGGCCCCTTTATTTCCTCTTTCTGGCTGGAGGCTTCTCTTCCCTCCCTCCGCAGGGGTGAGAGGGTCTGGCGCTAAGCACAGGGCGCCCTCTGCTGGCAGAGCCTCAGATGGCAGGTGGGCCAACCCACAGCTTGACAGGTGCCCCTGGCCAGACTGTGCCAGGTGGCTGGCACCTGTGCGGGCAGCCAGGCAGGCAAGGAGCAAGTGTGGGGGGTGTCCAGGGTTACAGAGCTCTCAGCGGTGGTATCCCGCGGTTACAGGGCTGGGGGTGTGGAGAGCACAGTTAGGGAGGCTGGGGGACGGCGTCCCAGTTAGCAGTGGGCCACGGGGACAGGAGCCTGCCAGGCAGAGGGGCAGCCAGCACGCAGGCCGGGACGGCCTGGCGATCCTGTGGGGATGCCATGAACCCGAGAGTAAGGGAAGGCGGGGAGAGGCCGTCACAGGCCCCCCGTGTCCCAGGTCTGTGGCAGCCGGGGAGATGGCCCCACGACTCCTCATCCCACAGGGGAATCCAGAAGAGCACAGCTCGGGCCTGGGCGAGGCAGTGGGGAGCGCCAATCAAACCCACGGCGGAGACACCACCACCAGCAGTGCCCCCAGCCGGGCCCACGCCCACCTGAACCGTCCCCTCTCCGAGGACGGTCTCACGGGGGGTGGGGGCGCGTATGACTGTTCGCAGATGTGCAGGGACAGGTCCATCCACTGATGTGGCCCCGGAGGCTCACCTGGCACTCTCTGTAGGTGGGGGGCGGTGCCCTCGATGCCCCCGACAGCTCGATTCCTGGCTTGCCGTGGCCAGTCCCAACATGGGTCTTAGGGATCCCTGCAGATGGCTGGTGCTCATCCTGGGCAGGAGCACGTCGGGGTGAAGTTGGACGGGCGTCCAGATGGAGGCAGGCTGGCCAAGGACTCTGCGACACGCCCTTCCTGACACCTGCCTCTAAACGGGCACAGACAGACCACTCCCAGTTTGAGCTGCCTCGTGGCCCCTGTGAGGTCAGGCCAAGCTGCTCTGACAAGTCAAAGGCCTGCCCAGGTTTCTGTAGAACTACCTCGTGTGACGGCTGTGTGTGTCCCTCACTCACTCGAGCACTTACTCGGGCGCTGCCGTTAGGGCGTTTCGCGGGTGTGTTTAGCACGTACAGCCAGCCGACTTTAGGGAGATTATCCCCAATAATGTGTGTGGGCCTTACCCAATCAGTTGAAAGACCTTACGAGCAAAACACAGGTTTTCTGAAGAAATTCTGCCCCAGGACCGCAGCGCTGACTCCTGCCGGCCCGGCTCCCACGTGAGCCCACTCTCCTCCTGGACACCCGCCTCCCATCGTGCTGTTTCTGACAGCGTGCGGCCTCAAGATCCTCGGGTCAGCGCATCTCACCACGTTCCTCCCGCGCCGGAGCCCCCGGGGGATCGGGCCTGCGCAAGGGCTGGGGTGTCGGACGGGCCCGGATCCTGACCCTTCTGAGCTGATAGCCTCGCGCCTGCTCTGTGACCTTGCCCAGCCGGGTTCCTCACCTCGTGGGGCTGCTGGAGCAAATGACAGGTCCTGTACGGTGCTTAGCACCACGCTTGGCACGGGGATTTTGCCAAAAAAAAAAAAAGTGATCTATAATTGCCAAAAGAGACCAACTGAGCACTTAGAAATTGCTTTCAGGGGCGCCTGGGTGGCTCAGTCAGCTGAATGTCTGACTGCAGCTCAGGTCATGATCTCGCGGTTCGTGGGTTCAAGCCCCACATCGGGCTCTGTGCTGACAGCTCGGAGCCTGGAGCCTGCTTCACATTCTGTCTCTCTGCCCCTCCCCCACTCACCCTCTGTCTCTGTCCCTCAAAAATAAAATAAACGCAAAAAAAAAAAAAAAAAGAAAAGAAAGAAATTTCTCTTCCAGGGGCCAGGAGGTTGACGGAGCTTTTGGGCTGATAAAAGATTCCTCCAGGCCACTGCTGCTCGGCTCTGGCTGCTCAATGGAGCCAAATGGGGAGACTAAAACTCGGGGGCCGGGGCCCGCCCCCAGGGATTCTGCTTGCTTAGTGTGGGAGGTGTCCTGGCACTGGGGTTTAAAAAAAGTTTCCAGAGAATTCTAACGCAGCTTTGTGTAGCATCTGACACAGTCTCTTAAGCCCAAGGCAGAAGTGCCCAGGGAGGGGGTGTTGGGAAACGTGCTTCCGTTTCCCAAACCGGGGCGCCGGCCGGGCCTGCTGCTTATCCGGGTCCTGGTCAGACAGCGTCACGCAAGGGGAGCTCATCAACTGCGTTTGCACCGAGATGCGACGCGCAAAGCTGGCAAATTAATTATGACTCCGGTCACGCTTCCTTGGGGGTTTCCCTCGATCCGTCCCGAGCGTACCGCACCAGGGAAGAATCTTGTTGAAATGCTGCTCTGCGTTTCGCTCTGGTCAACGAACATGGGCTCAGCTGCTCAGCATCTCCCGTCTCCTCTCCGTCGCGGGAATCCGTGCTCGCCCCTCCCCCTCCCCCTCCCCCTGATGCCTCCTCCTCGGGCCTCCTGGCTGTTGGAACAGCCCCTTCTCTGCATACTCTGCTACCACCCACCGGGCATCCGGTCTTTTGTCTGCCATTCTCCCCAGGTGTTGCCAGGACGTTTTAAAAAGCGCAGCTCCGCACCTACCCTCTTCTCGATTCCAGACGCCTGAGCCTCCTCTTGTACTGTGGGCACCGGGACCCCCGCTGCCCACTCCCGGCCCACGAGCAGTCACTCCCGACCTGGGCTTACGTTGGGTCGCCCACCCCGTCCCCAGCTTTCCGCAGCCCGTTAAAATCTGATCCGGCCTCCCGGGCCCGGGGCGGCCCCACCTCCAGCCTGGCGCGCCCCTTGGATGTTTTCGGGGCGCTGAGCCCGTCGCCCTGGGGAGCAGGCGCTGCCAGTTTGCTCTCTCGCAGAAACCCTGGACACTGCACCTGCTTGCTGGGAGTGCCGGGTGCGCTTTGCCCGGCTTCCGGCTTCCATCCCTTCTGGTCTTGCGCTTCTCCCGGCCGTGAGCTGGACCGTGAGCCCCTCGGCGCGGTCCTGCGCAGCTTTGCAAAGAGGTGGGGCGGAGCCAGGAGTCCAGGGGCCTGCCTTCCCGCCGCGGAAGGGGGGCGGAGACAGACCCTCGCCCTGCCAGTCTCTGGGCAAGTGGTCACAGCGGCGGACGTGCCGGCTGGTCTCCCAGAGACCGTCTTCACCATCCTGATGGTTGGAGGCGCCGATGCTTCCGGAACCGTTCTAAGGTCACGGTGTTCGGCGCGGACCCGAGAAAACAACCGAAGTGTTCGCCTTTTGGCTGCCGCCGGAGGGAGATACGGCCCCCGAGAGAGCCACCGCGTCCTGGCCGTGCCTGGACTCCCGCTCTGCTCGTGCCCAGTGCTTCGTGAAACGTACCTTCCACGGCTTATTTTGGGTTGTTTTACAAGGATAAACGAGGAAACGTCTAGGAAACACAGAAGACCTCCATCATGCGCTTCTGTTCAAATATTTCTGACGCCCAAACCGGGCCGCAGGCCCTGGCTGCGTCTCAGGCTCTCGACCATCCGAGGTGGGGCTTCAGTGCGAACTGCAAAGGTACGAGACAAATGAGAGAACATTATCCGCCACCCAGCCGGCATCCGGAGCTCCGTCTCCTTACTCGCGTCGGCTCGGAGGCCATCAGAGAGGGGCGCGCTCTCTCCCCCAGCACATACAAAGTGAAAATCGAGGATACCTGTCCTTGGGAAAACAAAAACAAAAACAAAAACAAAAAACACATTTATTTGAACAGCCAAGAAAAAAATTGCAATTTATTAAGATTCAACAAAGCGTTGTCCTTTTGAAAGCAACTCTCGGTGCGTGTTCTTTAACGATCACATTCTATGAGGAAAAAACATTAAAAGCCACAAACTTGTTTCTTAATCTCAGAGTTACAGACATCTTTAATTCAAAAGAAAAGGTCAAAAAAAATTAACAAAAAACAAAAACAAACAAATAAAGCGTCTTCACTTCCATCCCCAATTTTAAAAACTCCGTTTTTCTACAACCCGATGCTAGGCGGCAGCACGGCCCGCTGTCTGGACGCACACGCATGCACGCACGCGCGCTCGCACATATATTTGCCGTACACGCCTAAGTACGTGTACGTCAAATACATAGGACGCAGGTAACGGCAATGAGATGCACTTACTCTGAGGAAGGTTTGTTTAGCTAAATACACGACTAAACTTCAGAAAACAAGTCTTGAACCCGGTTTGTGCATAGTTCATGATCCTCTATAAAACCAGCTTTTGTCGATCTGCAATTTTGCAGGACTTTCTCTTTTTTTTTTTAATTTTTTTTGTTTTTTTTAAATTTTTTGTTTTTTGTTCTTTTTTTGTTTTGTTTTGTTTTGATAAAACCATTAAAAAGCTAATTAAAAAAAATGTAATGCACAAGTTTCCTGATCAAGCAGGCAGGGAGCACAATGTTCATATATTTTTAAAACATACTTGAGGGTATGTTACTCCATTGTCTTTCTTTCTTGCAAAACAATCAAAACATTGATCATTTTTAAAACATAAAGCAATTTTTAATATATAAAGCACTCTTCAAACATCTATTTCTTTTGAGTCCGTTATTTGGTAAATATGTAACTGCTACACATTAGAGATTAGGTATTTTTCTTCTTTGTGGTTTTTTTTTTCCTTTTTTCTTTTTTTTCTTTCTTTTTATTTTTTTTTGTTTGTTTTTTAATAACATCTTCAGTGCTAGGAGTCGGGTTACAAAATACATGAAATGGTGTGGAGCTGCCCCTCGGGAACCCTGGCTTTCCTGAGAGCGCGTCCACATGTGCAAGACAGTGACCACAACGTCTCGTCACCTCGACGAAGGGGACACTCGACAGTCCACAACGATGGCCGGAGGGAAGCGACGACACTTGTTCAATCCCAGAGCTCTGAAGTAGCGAATCTGCATTCGGAAAATAGGTTTCTTTACCACGGAAGTCTCTTTTTTTTTTTTTTTTTTTTTTTTTTTTTTTTTTTAATTTTAAAGTCTGAAGGAGAAAAAAGGGTCTGTAAACAGGTGGGAGCCCTGAGCACGGGCCCCTCCGAAAGCGGTCACCACCCAGGTCCAAGTGCTTGGCCCCGCTCCTCGTGCGGGGCCGGTGGCTCTCACCAGTATCTATGGCCACGGTCCAGCACCAGCTGTCTTCTCTTTCGCTTTATATTCCAAATGGAAACATGGTGCAATACTCTGGTAATAATTCTCTTGCATTAGTCCACAATAAAAAGCTGCTAAACGTAGGTATACATATTATTTATCCAGAGATATACACTGTAATTTTTAAACGCAGTAACAGAGTCCTTGAGTAAACATTTACACGTGAATTGTCACCGGCCCTGTCCTATGAATTCTCTTTAACGTATAGGATTAGCGAAAGGAAGAGCAGGGACACTCAGTGCAAAGTTAGAAGCTAATAATAGTAACAAACGTTGGACCAATGCGCCAAAAAAAAAAAAAAAAAGCATATACTGAATAAAAGGGAAAACCCACAGTTAAATCCTCACACGCTTAACACACAAACACAGAGGGGTGCGCACACGCGCGCACGCACACACACGCGCACACACGCACATAGGCTGTGAACTCAGAAATGTTTCCTGGAGCCTGTCTCTGCGCACTGGTGTCAGCTTGGGAGTGCAGAACTGGACGCGGCAAGCGCACGCGTCTCCTTGTTGGCCTGCTGGATTCAAGTATTTGCATGTTCGATATGTCTTTTTTTTTTTTTTAACTTTTAAAAAATATTTTTTGGGATTAAAAAAAATGACAGGAAAAAGTAATGAAACAAGGGTAATGTGCATAGGCGGGCCCGTGGGAGCGGAGGGCAGAGCGCAGGCGGCCGCGTGGAGCCCGCGCTCTGTGCCCAGGGATGGACACCAGCCGCCCTGACTACGGGCCGCCTCTGGTAATGTGCATAATCGTCACAGGCTCGTTTTACATAGGCTTTCTCGTCTCCCTCCCTCCCGCCCCCCTTGATAAAATAACCCTTTCCAGCCCACGATCTGAAAAGTGCCCTTCATGATAGAACTAGTCTAAGCAGCTTTTATACTTAAAAAATCAAAATGACGACACACCATACGAACATAAGACGACACAAAATAAAAAGCTATGAGGAACATCCTGTCATTAGCGTGTGACACTGACCAAGCGCAGCCCGCACTGTCCTGTGGACAGTTCGCAAGGACCGCGGCGGACATGCGTCCCCAGTACTGGACGGAGGTACTCAAGGGCTGCCGGGCTGCTCCGGGCCAAGCGGGGTCCTCAGCGCCGCCCGGACTGGAAAGGGTCAGCCTTCTCTTCCCAGCGCTGCTGATTGTGGTGCCCGTGGGGTCCTCTCGGTCCTAGATGGATTCCCCACTGAGAAGGTCGCCGGGCAGCAGCGTGTTCAGCGGGGTGGGGCTTCCGATCACCCTGCCGTCGTCACTGCTGGGAGGGCCCCAGAGGCTGCTTGAGTACTGGGGGACCCCGCCCCACAGCAGGTCGCTGCTCCCTTTGCCGGCCAGACACGGGGCGCTCCAGTGGCCGGTGTCGCTCCGCACCAGGCCGTGGGAGCCGCCCGAGGCACCCAGCCGCGCCTGGCCGGCCCCGGTGCCCGACTGCCAGCCGGAGGTGGACGGCACCGCCTGGCCTTGGGCCAGGAAACGATTTACCTCTTCTTCGCCGGCAAACTCGGCCAGGATGGTAGTGTTTCCCAGAACACACCTGAAAGGGCAGGACGGCAACAAAATTAAGAGCTGGTCTTTTGGGAAGATACAAAACTTGACAGAGCTTCAGCCGGACGAAGAAACGGAACCGCAAAGACTCAAGTCCGTAAGATCAGAAATGAAAGAGGAGACACGACGACTGATAGATACCACAGAAACACACGGGATCGGGAGAGACTCCTAGGAACGATCCCATGCCGACAAACCGGGGACAGCTTAGAAGAGACGGACAAATCCCTGGAGACAGATAACCTAGCAGGACTGACTCGTGAGGAAACAGAAAGTCTCAACAGACCAATAATGAGCAAGGGGACTGAATCAGTGACCAGAGACCTCCCAGGACAGAAAAGCCCGGGACCACGACATGGCTTTCCTGGGGATTTCTACCTAGAATTCAACAGCGATCCTTCTCAAACGCCTTCAGAAAAACCGAGAGAAGGGGACGCTCCCACCCTCGTTTTATGAGGCCGTGTCATCTTGACACCAAAAGCAGACCAGGAGGCGAGAAACTACAGAACAGTATTCCTGATGAACACAGATGTAAACATTCTCAACACAATATTAGGAGACTGAATTCAACAGCACATTAAAAGGATCATACATCGTTATTAAGTAGGATTTATCCCGGAGATGCAACGTCGGTTCGACACCCGCAGATCAACAAGTGTCATACGTCACGTTGACGGAGTCAAAGGTCAAAATCCGAACGTCTCAGCAGATGCAGAAATGGCATCTGACCAAACACAACGACCTTTCACGACAAAGACCCTCCACGACAGGGGACAGAAGGGGCACGCCTCCGGGTAATAAAGGCCACCCACACAAGACAGACACACAGCCAATATACTCAGCGGTGAGAGGCTGGAAGCATCTTCTGTAAGATCAGGAACAAAACAAGGATGCCTGCTCTTGCCACTTCTTTTCAACATAGGACTGGAGTCTCGGCCAGAGTAATCGGGCAAGACCAAGAAGTAAAAGGCATCCAAACTGGAATGGAAGGGATAAAAGTGGCATTATTTGCAGATGACGTGATCTTACGTAGAGAAAACTCTAAAGGCTCAACCCAAAAACTACTGATGAATTCAGTAAAGTTGCAGGATACACAACCAACATACAGAAAACAAGTGCATTCGTACACACCAAAAGTGAAACACCTGAAAGGGAAATAAAAAACCTCATTTGCACCAGCATCAAAAGCAACAAAACACTTAGGAGTAAATTGATGCAAGCAAGTGAACACTTTTCGTGCAATGAAAACGAAAATAATTTTAAGTAAAGAAACCGAAGAAGGTACAAATGGAAGGACGTCCTGTGTTCGTTCACGCATCAGAAGAATCAACACTATTTTTTTTTTTTAATTTTTTTTTTCAACGTTTATTTATTTTTGGGACAGAGAGAGACAGAGCATGAACGGGGGAGGGGCAGAGAGAGAGGGAGACACAGAATCGGAAAGAGGCTCCAGGCTCTGAGCCATCAGCCCAGAGCCTGACACGGGGCTCGAACTCACGGACCGCAAGATCGTGACCTGGCTGAAGTCGGACGCTTAACCGACTGCGCCACCTAGGCGCCCCAAAGAAGAATCAACACTATTAAAAGTCCAGACGACTCGACGCCATCTATACCTTCAGTGTAGTCCCTATAAAAACCCCAGTGGCATTCTTCATGGAAATTTGTATGGAACCACGGAAGACTCCAAATGGCCAAAGCAATTCTGAGAAAGAGTAACGTGGCAGGAGGCATCACACTTGCTGATTCCAAACCAGACTACAAAGCTACGGTATTCAAATCAGTATGGTAACAAAACCAAAACAATCAACAACAACAACAACAACAACAACAACAACAACCACCACCCAGACAGTCACAGACACATAGACCAGTGGAACAGAACAGAAAGCCAGAAAGAGATCCCCACGTAGACAATCGATTAGTATTTGGCCAGGCCATCAAGAGTACTCAGTGGGGAAAGGGGAAAGGATAGTCTCTTCAACAAATGTGCTGGAAAAACTGGAAAACACGTGCAGAACAATGAAAAGTGGACGCCTATCTCACGCCACTCACAAAAATTAACTTGAAATGGATTCAAGACTTAAACGTAAGATTCTGGAACTGTAAAACTCCTGGGAGAACACACAGGGAAAAAGCTCCTTGACGTTGGTTGGTCTTGGCAATGTTTTTTTTTTTTTAATTTTAGAGAGAGTGAGCAAGAGCGAGATTGCAAGCAGGGGAGAGGAGCAGAGAGAGCGGGCGAGAGAATCCCAAGAAGGCTCTGTGCTGTCAGTGCAGAGCTGGACACGGGGCTCGAGGCCACAAACTGTGAGATCACGACCTGAGCCGAAATCAAGAGTCAGACGCTCAACCAAGTGAGCCACCCAGGCGCCCCCCCTGGCAATGATTTTTTGATACGACACTAAAAGCACATGGGGGGCCGGCTAACTCAGTCGGTGGAGTGTGCGACTCTTGATCTCAAGGTTGGGAGTCTGAGCCCCATGTTGGGTATAGAGAGTACTCAAATCAACAAAACTTAAAAAAAAAAGCACAAGCAATAAAGAAAAAAGTGAATAAGCAGGACTGCATCAAACTAAAAATCTTCTGCACAGCAAAGGAAACTGTCAATCTGATGAAAAGACACTCTACGGAATGCAGGAAAATATTCACAAAAATATTCACATCACTCATCATCAGGGAAATGCAAATCAACGCCCAATGAGGAATCACCTCACATCCGTCGGAATGGCTGTCCTCAAAGAGACAAGAGAGAACCACCGTTGGTAAGGATGCTGAGAATAGGGAGCCCTTCTGTACTGCTGGGGGAATGTGAGTTAGTCCAGCCGCTAGAGAGGTTTCTCAGAAAGTTAAACACGGAAGAATCGTACGATCCAGCAATCTCACTTCTGGCCACATATCCGAAGGAAAGCATTCCTGCAGTGTTGTCCAAAGTAACCAAGACATGGAAAGAACCTGAGTGCCTGTCAATGGACGAACGGATCGAGATGGTTCACAGCCCCTGCCCCCACCACGGAACGTCACTCAGCTGTGGGAAAGAGGACCCCGCCATTTGTGACAAACACGCACGGATGCTGGTGGCCTTAAGCTGAGGGAGGGAAGTCAGGGAAAGACAAATCCCGCGTGGTCTCGCTTGGGTGCGGAGTCTAAAAGATCCACGCTTGCAGACACAGAGAGGAGACAGGTGGTCGCCGAGGGCTGGGAAGTGGGGTGGTGTTGGCACAAGGGTACGGACTTCCGGTTAGAAGAGGACCTAACACACCGCGCACTGATGACAACTGGCAACGCTCTACACGGCAGAGCTGCTAAGAGGGCAGATCTGCAACGTGCTCGCGACAAACACGAAACGGTAATTCTGGGCCAGCGGAGGCGTGAGCTAACGCTACGCAGCGATCACACCCGGGCGGGATACAAACGCGTTAAATCCACACGTGCTCACCTTGAACGGACACAACGCCGTGTGCCAACTACAGCTCGAAAAAGCCACCAAAACCCTCAAAACAAACAGCAAGAAGGAGCAGGACAGCAGTCACGTGGGTGGAACAACCCCGCGCCTTCCTGTGCCCACCTCCCTGGCTTCCTGTGCTGCTTTCACGGAAAAAGCGCAGCTGGGGGCGTCACAGGTCACCCGGAAAGAGCCCACGGCTCGCATTTTGCTTCTGCTGTTTCCAACCCCAGATTACGAGCTGCTTTCCCCATCTGACACCTTTAGCAGCGATACTGTGTCGGTAACAGTATATTCTTCAGGAGGTACGTGAAGGTGCCCCTCAACTTGGGCATCATCTAGAATCTGTTAACTTACATCCTGGGCTAAAAATGGGAACGACTAATTTCCGGGCCCTGCAGCTGCAGCTCCAGTGACCGAGCAGGTCCATTCACACATCTTATCAAGAGCATCCTGTAATTGGGGGAGGGAGGTGGCTGCTAGGATGTGTCACCTGCCTGGGGCTACCCGGTGGAGACAGCGTTTCCTTCTGTGTCCTACGTGCTCTCTCGGGGGGGGGGGGGGGGGGGAGGAGGGGCTTTCCCTCGTGGACGGTGTGGCCACAGCAACCCCGCAGCAGAAGGAGATGTGTCATAGGACACCTGCTAGGGCCTGGCCCTCCAAATTCCTATGTTGGAGCCCTGACCCCCAGCACCTTGGCTAGGCCTGTATTGGGAGATGGGACTTGCAAGTGGGGATGAGGGGCGCCTGGGTGGCTCAGTCGGCTAAGCGTCCGACTTCGGCTCAGGTCACGACCTCGCAGTTTGTGGGTTCGGGCTCTGTGCTGACAGCTTAGAGCCTGGAGCCTGCTTCGAATTCCGTGTCTCCCTCTCTCTCTGCTCCTCCCCCGCTCGTGCTCTGTCTCTCTCTCTCTCCTTCAAAAATAAAGACACTGAAGATAAAATTAAAAGAAAAAAATAAAGTGGGGATGAAAATGGGGCCTAATCCACTATGACTGTGTCCTTCTAAGAACGGGCAATCAGGACACACACGCTCAGACTCAGAGGCGACCACGTGAGGACACGGGGACAAGGCAGCCAGCCGTCTGCAGGCCGAAGAGAGGAGCCTCGGAGGGAACGGAGCCTGCGACACCTTCCTGAGGTGTGGGTGCTCCACAGAACCGGGGCAATCGACGTCTGTGCCCACGTGCTTTGCCACAGCAGCCCCAGACACACCTACGACCCCCAAACCCAGCACTGCCGGGGCCGCAGCCACAGCCATTGGGCAGCCGAGCGGCGGCCGAGAGACGTACATGTGCAGGGACTTCTGGGCCTTGGCGGCTTCCTCCTTGGAGCTGTAGCGGACCACGGCGTTGCCTTGGGTCAGGTTCAGGTGGAATGTGACGAGAGGCCCGTGCTGCAAACACAGCGTCCGTAGGGTAGAGCCGTCGATCTGATTGAGGAAGCAAAGGGGGCAGTAACGAGCTTCCTGGGGCTTCTTCTGTGACATTCTTCAAAGGAAATGTACGTCACCCTGTGTACTAAGCACTGGGCGAATGTCTGTCCTATACGACTTTATGGTTTTACCTTTTATGCCTTGTAACTTACCATGTAATTTTCAATATAAGTTAAGTAAATCAGGAGAAAGAAAAGACCCCATTTTGGTTCTGGCCTCCCCACCCACCCCCAGCCAGGGCACATCGCACAGAGCCCATGGTCCTGGTGGCCTTGTGGCCCCTGACCCCAGAAAAGGTGAGCACAGGACAAATCGCTCTCGAGGGGCTGTAATTAAAGGCAAGCAACTGTCTAAAGGGTAGAGTCCTTAAGCCTAAAAAATACACAATTCACCAGGAACACGAGGGCCCCCAGCACAGAGACCGGCAGGCGGCGGGGTCCCCGCACGGTGACCCCCACGGCAGGCGCCTGTACCTGGGGCGTGAGGTTGCGGAGAACGAGCCAGCTGCTTGTCCTTCCTGAGGTGTCGGTGCTCCACGCGGAACCTGCACGAGCCAGGGAAGAGCAGTCAGCACGGCCTCCGGAGGCTTCTCATCTCGCCAACGCTTGGTGGCCCAGAGCGCTGCCGCGTGCTCTAAGCCTTTCTCAACCTTTGAAAACCCACGCCGTCGTTGGGCTTTGAGGAACCCAAGCTCACGATCCCTGCAGACTCCTGGGGGCAGGTGTGACGAGGGACTCCTCCTCGGCCCCCATGCTCCTTGGAATCAACGCTCTGAAATCCCCCTTGTTAGTACCGCAGACCCACCGGGCTGCTCTCAAGGGGCCGACAGCCATTGCCAAACTATCTGCGGTGGGCTCTAATCTCAGCTTCTTAAACTCCCAGTGCACGCGTTTCTCCCACCCGCACAGCTGGTGGAGGGCACATCAGGATACAGGAGCTGCCTCACGCCGGGGGCCATCTGCCCCAGAGAAATATTGTGGAGAAGCAAATGTGCACGTGGCAGTGGAGCCCCTTGTGCACGAACGGGCTTCCTCCCCGGGCCCAGCGAGGCCCCTCGAGGGGCGCCGTGACCGCCGGGGCCCAGGGCAGACGCCGACATCAGGGCAGCCGGAGCGCCGGGCTCAGACACGCCCCAAGAGTCTGGGGCGCCTCCTCCGCAGCCAGCCCTGGGACCTGGGGGGCAGGGTCACAGCAGTCCCTGTGAAGGGGTCCCGGGACAACCCGACAGGCACGTTCCCTGAAGGGTAAGTGGAGCAGGTGCACAGCCCCCGTGCTCCCCCACCCCACTCGCACAGAGGACGGATTCGTACCCGAGGAGTAAGAGCTGGTCCAGCCGAGGGGGCTGGCTCCCCAGGTGGAGGAAGGCTTGGGATTGGTTAACCCTGGAGGCGGCCTCGTGGGTGCAGTAGTGTTTCTGGGCACCTTCCACAGTTCGTGAGACAGAGAGGCTTGCGTGTGGGAGGCAGGGCCAGAGGACCACGTCGATTTAATGTCTGACAGTTTACCTGGAAAGGCAGAGAGACGGAGCACAGGCGTTCTTGAGACAGAAGAAAAGTCGCCGCGGGGTGTGGGGCGCCGCACGAAGTGCTCTCCGGTGCCGGCAGAAGCATCATGAGCAAGGAACAGCGGGTCAAGGCACCCCCACCCGAGAACCACGGGGTGCGCTCGCTCTTGAATCTCTGCCCGGAAACACAGGCGGCCTGCGCCCAGCAGAGGCCCTGCCGCTTCTACACTAATTCGCAAAATGTGCCAGAAGCAGATTTGCCACCAAAAAATGGCATTTTTGTAGTTCAACGTTAAGGCTAATTTACCAACATATTCCACTGGGACGAGCTCGTAACGTGACACACTCACTGAGGTCAGAAGCCTAACCTGTAGATCCTTCAAGCTATGTCTTTAGGCACCAGCCCCTTGCCAGGGCTCTGCCCTGACCGCCCACAGCTTCGAGACCCGCTGGCAGGGCCGCACTGCGCACACGGATGGTTGTGGCCCCCGGGTGCTGGCGGCCGAGCGTTCGGCATCTTGGAACCGCAGCCGGGGGAAGGGCGTTTTAAGGCTCTTTGGGAGAAAAAACCAAACTGGCGATGACTCCCGGCCCCAGCTTCTCCCGCACCCAGGGCCCGGCTGCGATGTGCGGACACCCGGACGAGGGCCGGGCCTGCCTCGCTCGCCCAGTGTGGCAAGGATGGTAAGTGCTGCTGGCACGGTCGTCGCGTCGCCGTGGTCCCTGGACAGCATGGCAGTGACCAGGCCGATGTGGACTGTGCGTGCAGCTCCCCTCCACCCCCGCCCACTGGCATTGACTGTGACTTCAAACAAACAAACAAACAAACAAACAAACAAACGCTAATCTCAGCAAAGGTGTCCTTGATGAGAAAAACAAAAGTGCCCTAAAAACTGCCTCATACAGGGAAAATGATTTGATTCTGCCCCTTTTCTTCAGCTAAATGATTTTGGAAGCATTAAAGGTCTACACACGTCTCTGTAAACGTTAGAAAGAATAAGCATTAGAAGGAAGAGAGTCATCCAGACGCTTTTCAATAAGACGCTAAACTGTATGTTGAATCACTGTATTGTGCACCGGGAACTGATAGAAGACTGTACGTTTGTTACATTGGGATTAAAATTAAAAAAATAAACGGATTTCGGAGTGAGGGGAAAAAATGCTAAATAATATCAAAACTACTTTTTTCCTCAGGTACGAGTACTAAAAAGAATTCCTATGGCGCTGGTTTAAGTAAGTTTAACTAAGTCTGGACGACAAGGTTTGAAGGAATACAGAAGTGTACTTGAAGACGCTTATAAGCAATAAACCTTCCTTATGTAAGTTTTCTATTTACAACCCTGATACACATTCCATGAGCGTGTGTACCCACGTCTCGTTATAGCCTTGTCTTAAAGTTTTCAGATACAAATTCTTCTGAGGTTTTTATGACAGACAATTCTCCATTCTCCTGTAAGCCTAGAAGAAAACCGCTCACTTCAAAGACGTAAGCGTCTAGGGTAACAGAAATAATCCAGGCGCTGCACTTATCCGAGTGACGGGAAGCAGCCGCACTTTATGGGACCCGCTCTCGTCTCCTCCATCCGTGATGGCAAAGGTAACGGCAAAGTCTGAGCAGCTGCGCCTGTGTGTCCCTAATCCCCGTGCACCCCCTGTCCTGTAGCTGCGGGGGAGGGAGGGTGGAGGTACATTCAGGTGACAGGTGTGCTGCGTCCCACAACCACGTGCCCTTTGCGACAACCCCGCAGAGGCAATGTTCCCATGCCCACCGCACACGGAAGGGGGCGGAGGTGCCCGGGCCCCGCCTTCCCCGCCTTTGGCCTCACCCCAGGGCGCGGCCCGGGGTGTCTGGAGCGGGCGGGCGGGCAGACGGCAGGGACAGCAGGGCCAGCCGGTGCCGCCTGGGGAGAGCGGGGGCGTACCTGCAATGCTAGGCGCCGGCGCGATGCTGCTGAAGGAGCGACCGTAGCCGGAGGCACTGAGCGGCCAGGCACTCGAGGAAGGCAGCGCGGCACTCTGAGATGACGGTGGGGAGGACCCTGCAGGAGCAGAGGAGGTGCTAAGAGGGTGCCTAGCGGTGTGTGTGACCGCGCTAGCAACCAGGAGGGGGTCTCCCAAGGGGGCTTTGGTGGGAGGCTGACAGCGTGAGCGACACGCGGCCAGGGCAGGCCGCCGACGCTCGCCCCCCACGTGGGGTCCCACAGCCACGCGGAGAGGCCGGGGCGCTCCGGAGGGTACGCGGGGCGTCAGGGCCCGAGAGAAGGGCATCACCAGCAGGGTGTCGAGGACAGCGCCCTGCGTGGGAAGGGGTCACACTGATTCCCCCCCAAGTAGGAGAAAACGAACAGTACGGGCAGTCTCCAGCTGTTCACACCTCAAACAATACCCACCAAACTAAGAAAACCCTCCAAGTTCTTGGTTATCCATTTGGCCGTTAAAGACCAGCACTCCGCTCCGACTCCAAATGTCTCCGTGTGTCTTCTGGCTCCCGTCCGTGCCGCTCCCGCTCCCGCTCCCTCATGACACGGGGGCGTGTGGTGGAGAGCCGTGTGGGGAGCTGGAGGGCTGGGCGCCCTTGTGTGACAATACCTGCTCGAGCACCGAGCACCACGGGGCGGGGGGACGTGAGCACAATCGGCTTGTCACATTTCCTTCCACAGGCTGACCTTCCCGGGGCCCCACCTGGGCGGTGGCGGTGGCGGCTGAACTAGCTCAGCAGGTCCGGCCCTGGCAGTGCCCCCCCCCCCCCCCCCCCCCCGGCGGCAGACTATGCAAACCACTTACATACAGAGGAGTTCTGTAGGTTCCCTTCTCCCAAAGAGCAAACCACGAGGGGCTCAGGAGCAGGGGAGAGGGTCCTCTGGCGCGTGCAGGGGGAACCTGGCGGGAGCTGCCTGAGACTCGAAACGTCCACTGACCACCCCCTGAAGTCACATCACGGGAAGCTCCGAGGTGCCCAGGTTGGACGGCTGCCTGATTCTTTATCCCGGAGTTGGAGGTTCGGTTTTCTCATCTTATCCCGATGCCGACGCTTCTGAGGCTTCTAGATTTTCCTCTGTCTGCCTCCGCCTCAGCCACTCGGGACTGGAGGACGGCTGCTTAGCCCCGTCCTCAGAATTTACCTACTTCTGCAGGGCACCTTTGTCACGTCACACTCATGTGTCGCCCGCAGTGCTCCAAGGGCCATTCAGCGGCCAATGGACCACTGGAGGACCCACAGGGCACTGGCAGAAGCTCTGTGCTACACCAAGCCACCTCGACTCCTTCTGAGGTCTTTCAACACCTGGGTCAGTGCTCCCTCTTCACACCTGCCACGAGCCTCAAAATACACTGATGGCCATTCCTGCTCAGACACAGCCCTGCCGCACACTCAGGGTGACGAGCCGTGAGAGCAGAGTCTGACTTCCGGCTTGTGCCTCTCCCTGTCCCCTGCCGTCTCACACAGGCTCCATTTCGTGTCCCCTGTACCACTCCTCTGTCCCCGACAGCAGGGTCTAAGCAGAGGCTGCATCGAGGCGCGAGGGATGCACAGCCCTGAACAGCAGGATCTGAACTGGTTTTCTACCCAAACCACAGAAACGCCTAGAAGCCCGTCACTTTAAGGAACCGCTGAAAAGAACTGCACCTCTCCCACAGTCTCACCCACAGCAGGAAAACTGAATTAATGTTCTGGGAACGACCCGAGGGGCCTCATTGGGGACGAGCACCCACGGCAGCCCAGCTATTCCCACACACCATTCTGACGGTGACGCCACGACTTCACCGGAGCTGCGCCGTCTGCCCTTCTCGGTGCCACGCCCGGAAGCTACACTTACAATTTGAACTTCACAGCCAGCTCCTCACTTCCTCCTGCTGGATCCTAACGTCTGACACAGGGCATCCTGAGTTCTGCTGGGAACATGGTGCTGGGGGGCGGGTTTTAGTCTTTTTACCAGACTTCGTGGAAGGAAGTGGACGGAGATAGGGCAGTAAGGGGTCAATTCACCTGCAGTTTAAATAGACCCTAAGTGGGAACTTTTTCACTAAAAGGCTTAATCCTTAATATCGGCATTTCGCGACATAGTGCTCTAAAACGGTGCGTTACTAAATCCAGAGAGCCCACTTGGTCGAAATCAGGCTCCATTTTCACCTTCAGCGCTACCTCTGGGTGGGGAGAAGTGCACATAAACGCGTCTCCCAGCGTCCCTGCCTCACGGCCCGCACGGCACCCGACACCTCACCTCCACTCTTGAGGAGGTAGCGGTTGACGTCCTGTATGGTGGTATTGATGGTGGGCCCGGTGGGGACACTTCCAGGAGTGACGTCGGGGTCGTTCTCAGGGTCTATGTTCTGAAGTCCTTTCCACGGGACTCCAGGATGGAATTCTGGAAAATGCCAAACGAAATGGAAATCAAGACACGTGAGAATCACAGCACCTTCACGTCGCCTCACGAGAATTTATGCAAATTCTTATAACCTATGAGTCAAAACAGGAGACACATCCTTTCAGGGAATCATCAATCCTCGGGAACCAGCTAGAAGCAGGTACCGTAGCTGCCCCGTTCAGAGAGTGTTGGGAAGGTGTAAAGTCTAGCAACCGTTTGACCAGACGCAACCCAGCGCCCACCCTCCTTCCACCGAACTAAGGGGCTTCAGGAAAGCGCTGGGGGCTAACCACTTCCCAAATCTGGATTTCTAGTGGAAAAGCCAAAGCAGGAGCTCACGCCTCCAGGACTCTCAGCTCAGATCCCGGCTTCTCCGGGGCGGAATCGCTCTCCCGGGGCTTGGCGCAGTTCTGCTCTGCCACTGCATGCAGGTCTCGTGCGCTCTTACCTGGGGGCCAGTTGATGCTGGAGCCATTCGAGATTTTATCACCGTCAGATTTGGCACGTGACCAGCTATGGGGAACAGCTACCGGAGGACTGGCTGGTGACTCACTGTTCTGGATTAAATCGTACCGGCCATAGGAGTCGTCAATGGAGGACTTAGCTGGAGGCCCGATGCTCAGGCCTCCAGGGATAGCACCTGTGAGGACAGCGGGAGGCAAAGAGCCCAGTGAACAGGGCGTTCTTGGGCCTCTGAGCCCTCGCGGCTGGGCGCCGGGCCCTGTCCCTTTCAGAGGTACAGGAACAAGCACACTCGATTTGTCCAGCGCTAAGGATAAGTGACTGCTTCGGTTAGTGCGTCTCTGAGAGACTGAAATGGTTTTGTTTTTTTAAAGCTTTTATTTTATAATCATCATTTAAAAAATTTATTTTATTTTACTTAGTTTTGAGAGAGCGCAAGGTGGGGAGGGACAAAAAGAGACAGGGACAGAAGATAGATCTGAAGCGGGCTCTGCGCTGACAGCAGTGAGCCCAACGTGGGGCTTGAACTCCCGAACCATGAGATCACGACCTGAGCGGACGTTGGATGCTCAACCGACTGCGCCACACAGGTGCCCCTAAAGATTTTATTTTTAAGTAATCTCTACATCCACCGTGGGGCTTGAAGCCACAACCCTGAGATCAAGAGCTGTAGGCTCCAGGGGCGCCTGGGTGGCTCAGTGGGTTAAGCATCAGACTCCGGCTCAGGTCATGATCTCGCGGTTTGGGAGTTTGAGCCCCGCGTCGGGCTCTGTGCTGACAGCTCGGAGCCTGGAGCCTGCTTCGGATCCTGTGTCTTTGTCTCTCTCTTCCCCTCCCCCACTTGTGCTCTGTCTCTCTATCAAAAATAAATAAACGTAAAAAAAAAAAATTAAGAGTTGTAGGCTCCATCAACTGAGCCAGCCAGGTGCCCCAAGACCGAAATTCTTTAAGAACCATGAAGTTTGTCAAGTTGGAAGTCTACTGTGTTTTATTTTATTGAAAAAAATTTTTCTCGGTAGATAGACAAGTTTTCTTCCTGAAGGATACAGATAAAAATAAACAAATATTTAGGCTACGGTCCATGTTCTCACTGCTCTGGGGCATCTTCAACAACCGGGTTTGTGGCGAGCGGGTGGCGGTTGGGGTTTCAGGAGGCCCGACTGCAGACCGGCTGGGGTCTTACGCACCCACGGACAGAGTGTTCCGTTCTAAAGGAATTCTCAGGAAAGAGCTGCAGCGTGAGTTAGAAAACAAGCACGCTCTGCAACCGGACAGCTGGCGGGGGCACCGTCTCGGACGTACCATGCTTGCTGGGGTTCTGGTCGAGGGGAGGAGCAGCACCGGGCAGGTTGTCCATCGGGTTGGGGTGTGTCCACTGAGGGAGGCGGGACTGGGACTGAGACGGGTCCTTCACTGACAAACCGCCAGTCATGTCCATGCTGCTGACATTCATGTTTGGGTTCAGTCCAGCTAAAAATAAAAACGCTGTTAGGATGTGCCTGCTCTTCCTCTAAATTTCACTACCTTCTAACGCTCTCCTGGAGAACCCATCCGAGTCTCAACTCGTAGCCAAATACTTCAACTTTTAATGCTGGTGGAGAGAAAAGCTATTTGTCTTTCTAACAACATCTATTTCCAGGAACATTATTCCTGAATTAAGGTGAAGTGGAAACGAATAGTCTCTGATTAAGTAAGACCAATGACTCTTTCCACTTTGCTCACTTCAGAGCTGAACATGGTCCTGGAGCTCCTCAGAGCCCACTGAGAGACAGGACGCGTCCAGACGATTAGGACAATCTTAGGGAAGCTCCCCGGATCAGGACAGCTCTTTTGGAGTTCTAGACGGGGCTCTAAAGGACCACCTAGAACAAGGCTGGTAGGGGTGATTCAATTCCACTTTTAGTGACCTTGCTCTACAAAAGTCTGCCCTTCAGGAGTTTAGGAATTAAATACCGAACTCCCTTTAAGGACCTGGCCTGTTTGAGAGAGTGTGGGGCTGCCACGTGCCCCCGCCACGTGCCCCCAGCTGGAAAGGCATGCCGATTCTGGGTTTTTCTGTAGAGCTAAAAGCACGTGCGGTCGGATGTGGCCGCGCTGTGCCAGGTTAATAAAGAGAGGTGAGGAGGATGGCAATGAGGCCGTGGTGAAGAGCCCCCGATGGGGACACCAGTTATGGGCTGGACTGAATGCGCGGCTGGGAGAGGACAGCCAACGGAAGCACATCCCAGTTACATACAGACAGTTTCCTTCCCAGACCAGGCAGAAGTGAATCTCGACTCTCAAGGAAGCTTCTAGTTTTAACTTGAAATCAGCATCTGCAAACTCACACGCCTACGGGAGCCAGGTGGGTGTGAGGCAGGCCTGCCGGGGAGGGTGATGAACCCTACAGGGCTCGTCCCACCTGAAGTGCCTGCCGCTGGTGCCAGCCAGTGGCAGCCATGGGGCGGGCAGACCCAGTGGAGCCACTTGAAGAGAAGCCAGAAGTCACCTTCATTTAAAAACCTCCAATTTTGAAATTTTGGCAATTAACACACACACATGCACACACTTGCGGATGGAACAAAACCCCTGTGTGCGTCAGAGGCTGCTGGAAGGCCACCTTCACTTTGCACAGATCTAGTTGGCTGAGGGGATGCCCGCTCACTCGTGGACGCCCCACAAGTCAGCATGACCGCCCGGGATGCGCCCTTTCCTCATCACTCAAGTCCCCGCTCCTCTGAGACCCAAGCTGAGACCCTGCTCCGGTCTCTCCTTCCCCACGAGGTGAGCACGTGCCCTCCCTCCTCCGAAGCGCCGTCCGGGAAGGTTAGTTTTTGTTACTCTATGCCCGATCTTCCCATGTGGACGACAGATTCCAGCAGTCAGCAAACACCGGAACAAGGAGACGCTGTGGATGGGGGAAGATAGGTGGATGGAAATACAACCGCTGAAGAAAAACGCCAAGAACCAACCAGATAGGCAATTTTATACAATATCATCACAATCATTTTTCATCTCATTTTGAAGATTCACTGTACTAATTCTTTCATTTGCCCTGAGAAAGAATCTGTAAGAGTGAAGATTGACGTACTTTGTTCCCCTAAAAGAAGGTCAGGAGGCCACATGGACACTAGGAGGCTGAAGCTGAAGCATTCTGGGATACCAGACAGAGTGGAGTTTGGTTGTGAAATAACAGTTCCTGAACCAGACGTGCCTCTGTCCAGCTCACATTCCAGACGGGCTTGTTGCATGCTGGGCACTGTTCTGAGAACTTCATGTATTAACTCACTTAATCTTTAAAGGATCCCAGGAAGGAAGTATCCCTACTTTATTTTTTTAAAGTTGATTTTTAAGAGAGAGCAGGGGTGTGCAGCCGTGTGCTGGGGGTGAGGAGTGGAGGAAAAGGATCTTTCTTTTTTTTTTTTTTAAGTTTACTTATTTATTTTGAGAGAGAGAACTTATTTTGAGAGAGAGAGAGAATCCCAAGGAAGCTCCACACTGTCAGCGCAGAGCCCGACGTGGGGCTGGATCTCACAAACCATGAGATCATGACCTGAGCCTAAATCAGGGGTTGGACACTTAACCGACTGAGTCATCCAGGCGCCCCCATATCCCCCACTTTAGATGAGGAGCTGAGGCAGAGGGCAGTCGGGCAAGCCACACAAGAAGCGCTGAGCCAGCCCTGGTGGTGGGTGGGCCAGCTCCCGGGCCAGGCCTCGGCTACCAGACTACCCAGCTCCGTGCGATAAAGGGCTGTGAGCGCGGGACAGTGAGGAAGGGGTGGAGTGATCACAGTGGGCATTCATCAGTTTCATATTAAGGACGCACCACACCGATCGTACGTCAAGTGGACAGTGCTCACACGATTGGGATTTATGGCTCTTTTCAGAGTAGTGCCATGGAAAGGGACACCATCGGCTGGGAGCAAATCCAGTATCATGAACTGGCTTTTGCTCGTTCGGATGTGTATTTCCTGGGTTACTGATTCCCTTTGTCCTGTAGCCTCAGACTAACAGCCACCTGACAGACGAACCTGAGAGCTTTCACCAGTTTCTGGCTTCTTCTAGCAAACGTTTCATGCGCCATCAATTTACGGACAGATGCCTCCCTGCGACATTTCCTCGATACGGCCTCCGGTTACGTGACCTGTGCCCCCTGGCTAGCTTGTGAGACCCGGAGGGCGGCCCCTGCCTTCTGTTCACCTGTGGGCTTCACGAGCACGCCTCCTGCAGGCGAATGGGTCATCACATGCATGGTGATTGGGTGGATGACACGAACCCCTTTCTACACCACAGGACGTGTAGGGACAACCGTGGCTTTCCAAGAAGTGCCCGATTTGTAAAAACCTAGACGCCTTTACTGGCAAAACTGTTAGAAACTCACCCTGCAGTTAGGGTGGAGGATGGCGGCTGCTAAAGAGGAGGAGACCGGGGATAGAGCTGGTTCGACAGCGGAAGTGCGGGAATTCTGGGGCTTCCACTGGGACGGCCTTCAAAGATTTTATGCTTAAAGGTATCCGTGGCCGCGGCGAGACCTTGCTCTGCGGCACAGCCAGCGCCGCTCCCCCACCGAGCGGGCCCGGGACCTGGCGCCGAGTGGCCACGCCGGGGACTCACCGAGAGGGTAGGGAGCAAAGGTGCCGGGTGAAGACTGCGGCTCTTTGGTCTGCAGGTCAGGCAGGCCGGGGGCCTGGGGGTGAGGGGGGAAGCTGTCCATGGCCGATTTGCCTGCAGAGGGGTGCAGAGACAGGTGCGGCGGGGGCGGCGGCGGCTTCACGAGCAGGGCCTGGGCCAGCTGGCGCTGGTGCTGCTGGATCTGCTGTTGCAGGTTAGTGATTGTGCGCGCGACCTGGTGGCAGAGACGCGAATTCGAAGGGGTCCCCAGGTGGCACCCCTCGCTCGTCCGCAGACCCGGGGCGTCCGGTCTCCTCCTCCCAAACCCAGGGGACCGCGGCACCGCTAACAGGGGCGGCCTGGCGGGCGGAAAGTCAACGACAGTGGAACGGCCGGCCGCCTGGCGTCTTCCGATCGGGGAAGAGGGAGCCCGCGAGTCCGGCCGTGCCCTCCGGCGGCACCTACTTGCTGTTCCTGCTGTCTCACGGGTCCGGAAACGCTGCGCTGAGCCTGTAGCATCTGCTGCTGGATTTGTAAACGTTGGTATGCCTGTCGAGAGAACACAGTTAAGGTCCTGTAAGAAAGTCGTCAACAAGCGGTTCCGCCGTTGCATATTAGTTTAAAAAAAAAAAAGGCAGAAAGCGGCCAAGATTCTTGGTCCCCTGACTGCGCCACCCAGGCGCCCCGAGGCAGAGCGTTTTTAAAAGGAGAAATGTCTTCCCCAAATCCTTCCAGTGCGTGGAGTTTTACAAAGTACTTCAGCCAGTACCCACCCCCCACCCCCCGCCCCTGTGTAGTGTAGACAGTGAGGTCTGTCTGCAAATGGTTTTTAGTTGATGAAGAGACCAAAATTCTTCTTGTTTCTTTATTTATTTTGAGAGACAAGGAGAGAGAAGGGGAGGGGCAGAGAGAGGGAGAGGGAGAATCCCAAGCAGGCTCTGCACTGTCAGCCCGGGGCCCGACATAGGGCTTGGAACTCACGAGTCGTGAGATCATGACCTGAGCTGAAATCAAGAGTCAGACGCTCAACTGACCGAGCCACCCAGGTGCTCCAAGATCAAAATTCTTCTGCTTGAGTCCTACCAACTAAAAATAAAAACAAATGACGGCAAGATGAAAAACTAGGGGTGTCTGGGTGGCTCAGGCTGAGCACGGACAATGCAGGTCCTGCCTGGGAGTCTCTCCCCCCACCCTGTCCTCTGGCCCTCCCCCACTTGCACACGCACATGCTCTCTCTCTCTCTCTCTCTCTCTCTCTTTTTCAAAAACAAATAAATTTAAAAAATATTTAGAAGTGCCTCCTTAATCTGTGAATTATAGAAAAATAAAATACTTCACTTAAGTGAATCCGTAAAGGCCCTAAAAACGTCAGAGTGCACCAAAACTTTTTAACGATTATTTTGAAAAAAAACCAAAACAAACAAACAAACAAAAAAATTAAAGGGGGACCTGGGTGGCTCAGTTGGTTAAGCGCTGACTTTGGCTCAGGTCGTGATCTCACGGTTCATGAGTTCAAGCCCCGCGTCGGGCTCTGTGCTGACGGCTCGGAGCCTGGAGCCTGCTTCCGATTCTGTGTCTCCCTCTCTCTCTGCCCCTCCCCCACTCACGCTCCGTCTCTCAAAAATAAATAAACTTTAAAAAAATTAGTAAAAAAAAAAAAAAAAATTAAAAACAGCATGCTTGGTTTTAAAACAGAATACATGAAACGTAATTCAAGATTTTCCTGCAGTTTCCGCCATCTTCCCATGCTCTCACGGCAGTGTGAGTGAATGTCCTGGCAGATGCTCTCGAGAGCACAAACGACGTCGGAAAGAGAGGCAAACACCTAGCTTAGCAGGCTAGGCCCTGCTCCAAAGTCACCGTGTGGTGTGTGACTGCGATGACGAAGCATGGTGACGGCGGCCAATTTGAAATCACTGATGCTCACAGAGTGGGGAAAAGTGCCGTGAGCCTCCCGGGCGGAGCGACCGGCACCAGACGTGATGCGCAGCCCAGACATCTAGAAAGATGGCCAAGCAATCTGCTCCCGTCCTGCCGTTTGGTGTCACGGTGCCGACCGCCTCAGCGGGCATCGTGGACCAGAGAGAAGCAAGGTGAAAACGCACCAGAGGGAAGATCCTGGGATTCTGTTTCTAGAGATGTGATACATACGTGTAAATAAAATGCCTCCATGGGAAAAAAGAAAAGATTCTCTTGAGGTCTTTCACACCGTAAGGGGCAATAAAAATGACTGTATGAATAAGAGACTCTAGAACATCAGTACGATAATCAGATACGTCTCATGTGAGAATACAGCCACGTCTTCAGTGTTGCCAAGGAGCATAACGCGATTTTCCTCTATAGCAAGAGTTCTAAATAATATGCTTCTTACGTGTGTGCCTGATTTTTATGGTTGTTTCCTTCTCCGTCATCTGAGGTCAGCTTGGTAGTAAAAGCACTAATCCTGTGCCCCTGAACCACCCACCCTTGGTGCCTTCGGGTCCTGGGAAGCCTCACCCCCACGCCGCAGGGTGCCCCCGGTTCCCATTTTAAGGACAAAGAAACTGTCTCGAGGGTCTGTCACGGTCACGAACCCCCTTCCAGAGCTCTGTGTCCTCCCCGACACCACGATTTGTCTCGGGGCACTTGTCTCCTCCCATCCCATGCTGCTTCTTACTGGGAAGCCGACACTCAAGCTGGCTAGATGGGAGTCTAACAGACAGTAAAGGCTTAGGGCTGAGAGGGCCCAGGGCTCTCCTGTGAGGAAAAGTGGCACATCAATGCCTTTGTCTATCGGAGGCCTTTTTTCTTTCCCTCATGATTCCTGGTCATTTTCTAGGAGATGAAGCTGTTGGACGAGAATTCTAAATAAACCAGGTGTCAACATATCAAAGAAAGAAAGAACGCACTTGGTCCTTGGGCATATACCAATGCAGTATGCCTTCATACGTGACACGTGACCTGGCGTTTTATAGTAAAAGTAGGAAGACTGTTGACAATTAAAAATTTAAGACATGTTAAACTGTAAAGCCTTCCAGAATTATTAGGCTACATCCACCTTTCTCAACAGGGGTTTCGAGAGAGAATTAAATCCTAATCTCCAAGGCATTCTACTGTATGTCATGAAGTAACTTCTCTTTTATGCTTCCAAAAGAGTATTCGCGTATACCATCCTGAAGAATTTAGAAAATCGTCAAGCGTTTCTTGTGTTCTGTGGTCCAGACGGGAAACTCTGGATGAGAAAAGCTAGCTGAGACCCCAAGTTAGAGGGCATGCCTGACAGTAAGATCTGGACGACTCCGTGAAGGGACCAGGGAATTTACAAAGCTAAGGAACAACACCCGTAAGTGAAAAACTTCCTCGTGTTTTTAGTAGTCCACAAATTTCAGGAGGGTCTCAATGAGCTTCCCTGACAAGGAGGAAGCGTTGAACCAACTACCTGTACGGGTCAGGGTGTGTGGCTGGCAGGGATACGTGAATGTCGGGGCACACACTTCCTTAGTTCTAGGAGCTGAACGGATCTGTCCACTCACCAGCTGCAGCTGATAGAGCTGGTTCAACATCGTCATATGCTGAGGATTGATCGGCGAGGTCAATAGTGCAGGGTTGAGACCAATGTTTTTTGCTGCAAACTGCAAAAGCTGTGCTTGAACCTGTTGGACACAAAGGATGGCGTCAGGTGCCTGCGCAGGTGGTCTCTCAAGATGCAGACTGCTCAATGACCGACACTTGTCTCAGGGATGAACTCCGAAGCCATTGACAACCCCCTGGACGTTTTGCCGTTGCAGTTAACGTGCTTCTGTGGGAAAGACGCACGGGAGGCAGGCAGGCAAAGAAGAGAAAGCCCTCCTCCTCCAAACGCCGCGGTCACGAGTGGAGCTGCTCAGGCTCCGGGGGACCCCCTTGCAAACGGATCTCACGTCCTGTCACCACAAAAACAGCCGGGCACGATTGTAGGACTGGAGACCGTGGATGTGGGATCTCAGAGAAGTCACACCCACTGGCGGGCACCGCGCCACCCCGCGGGAGGGTCTCATCGCAGGATGGGCTCTGGAAGTGGTCCACCCCGGCTCTGCCGGCCTGAGCCTGGACCGTCAATCCGCCCTTCTCAACGGGACGGGCACCTCCGCGGCTGGGAACCAGGTGGGGCCCGGCACTGGGGAATCTCAGTGTTTGCCACTAGGCGGCGTGTATGGGCACGGGGGGTGGGGGGGTGGGGTGGGTGGTGACACCCGCTTGGCCGAGTGTGGGAAGCCTGCTGCCTGCCCCCCCCGCCCCCCCCCCGCCCCCCCCGGGCCCAGGTGGGGCTGTGGGGCTCCCTGCTGTCGGGAGAGCCGCCCCACAGCCCTGAGCCGCCGCCTCCTGCACGGCCGCCCGAGAGAAGCAGACGCCTGTCTGGCCTGAGCTTCTGCCCTCTGGGGTCTCTGTCAGAGCCGTTTACCCCGTGTCCTGATTAATGAATTTAACTGTTACTTGACCTGCATTTCAGCCATCTCGGCTCAGGGCACAAACGTGGGTTCAATTACTTGTGGGGAAGTAATTACTTCCAGCTAATTCTACAACTTATCATCAGTCTCTATTATTGAATATTTTTACACGGGAAAAGACCGAAACATTGTAATGAAAAATTCGCTGCAAAGAGTAAGATTATGGAATGTTACTCAGTAAGTAAACAACGTTAAGATGAAAGAATGCATATGCTTTTGAGCTACACAAAGCAGTAACAATCTCTTCCTGATTCTGCTTGACTTCTTTTTTTATTCTTAAGGAATCTCTGTGGGCAAGCCTGGTCTAATACGAAGTAACGGACTTAACTAAGACGTCTGTGACGTATATGGGCTGACACACGATCCCGTTCCGTCGGCCACTAAAGCATTACTCGGTCCTTGACTGCTCCCACGTGGCCCCTCACGTCCTAAGCCAAGTGCCAGCTCGTCACCTTCCTCTCCCAGCTAGGACAGTGCATCGGGCTCGTCTGAACGGCTGTCAAGAGCAGGACACAAATGGCAGCCTGGTAGCGTGGGAGGCGCCTTTCCAGCCGGCACGACAGGAGGACCCCCGCAGCCTCCTGTCGGACGGGCGGGGGTGAGCCCGCCCTCACTCTACAGCGGCGACATGGCTATGGCCCAGGCGTGCGTGCGTGCGTGCGTGCGTGCGTGCGTGCGTGGCCTTGCCCGGAGCGCAGGTGCGGGCCCCACCTGAGGGGATAGAAACGGAGGCACTTGAGCGCGGAGGCTGGGCTGGGAGGAGCTCAGAGGCTGCACGGGCGGCTGCGGCGGCTGTTGCATGGTCCTGGCTTGTGCTGCTCCGCTGCTGCCGAACATACCCAGATTGCCACTCGGGATCTGCAGGGACACGGGAGGGACCGGGGCGTTAGGGCGCCGGCACCGCGGGAGCTCCGGGGGAGGCCCCGCCTGCCTGACCCCGAGGGCCAAAGCGTATCTACTCCCCCTTGCACCGTGAACTTCTACCAAAGTGAATTTCACAGCAAGCTGTGTTCGGCCTGGTTACAGACGACGGCCGATCGGCCCACGAGGCCTGCCTGTGTTTCCAAATCGCAGGAGCCACACAACAGTGCCAGCCGGAAAACGTCCCTGGACAGGACTATCCCGTCCAGACAAACCCTGATAATACGGTGCTATGAACCACAGCCACGCGGAGCCACCGGGTTGCTCTACTTCTGTCACGGGAGACCTGTGGTGACGCAGGGTCGTCAGGGCGGGGATCACCAGGCCGAAGACAGCGACGTTTTCAAACAGGAAACACAAGTATGATCTCAACAACAGCCAAAGCTGAAGCTGAGTAAAAGGCCAGATCCTGGCAGGTATCTGCGTGTGAGATCTAATCAATGCATTTTAGGTGTACTTCCTGCTTCTCTGGGGTGAGTTAGCGGCCAGGCACGGGGGGGCTCACTCCCATCACCCCACCTGCAGGGTGGTCACTTGTCAGACGGCAGGACACCAGAAACAGGCGTTGCACTGAACTACCACCGGCATCAGTGACGTCGGCCGCGAGGACCACACAAACAGGGACGCTGGTGGCAGGAGGCGCCGCTGGCCGTCACCGGGGACAGCAGGTGCGCACGTGGCCGCCTCACGCAGCTTAGCCTCTACCTAGAGAGGGCTCTCGGAGGTGGGTGCGTGTCAGCCTCCTGCGTGGGGAAACCCAGGAAAAGGAAGTCCTGGGAAAGCCAGCAAAGCAGGTCATGTCTTCCAGAAGGACAGGGAGAGACGAGTGCCAGGGCGCAGCAGCCAACGCAACTCTCAGTCTTCCCTTCTGTGACGCCTGACAGGGACTTGCACCTTCCCTGAGCGTCAGAGAGGGAGAATGCCAACACGACTCTCTGGAAGCCACCGAAATGTCACCTCGACCTCCGGGCAAAGCAGGGGAAAAGGTGGTGTTTTCTCACAGACCAATGTATTTCCAGTTTTGAGGCCGGGAGAAAGGACGGCACCGCCTGGCTCCATGAAGGAGTCTAGCGGTAGGTCAGCGCCAAGGGCACTGAACCATGTGTTACTTACGTGTAACAATACAATCTGGAAGCACTTCCCTAACTACGGTTCAATCCCAAGAGCTGGACTCCACTCCTGACACCTGCACATTACCTGCAGGATGATCTTTCGACTATCTCGGCTACCTTTTCATACGTGATTGTATCGTGAAGCATGGGTATTCATTAAAAATGGGACAGTTTGTGGCTCAAACACATTTTTTGACAGGCAGGTGACACAGAGACCGCGCTGGCTTTCTCCCCACGGCCTTACCTGTCTAGAAGAATTCAAGTTTTGCATGCCCAGCCCTGAGGCAATCCCACCCAGGGCCTGATTAGGGAGTGCACTGTTTGAAAGGGGGAGCTTCAGGCTTGGTGAAGGCAAAAATGGTGAAGTCGTGGGCTCTTCCACCAGGCCGCCGTCCTGATGGGAGAAACAGAGGGTGAGCTGTGTGCAGTGTCCATCCACAGAGCACAAAGCAATTTCCCAAGGGCGTAGAGGGATGTGGATGGTAAAGAATTAGGAGGTCAAAACAGTGTGGGCAACAAGAGACTGGAGAACACGGGCCAAAGGAAGAGGGGGAAAAGCAAAAGAGAAACCAGACTGAGACGCTGCTTTCATTGTTAACGATCATTCCACAAGCACACACGGTAGCTTATGACGCTCTCATACGCAACCGACCCCGCCCAGGGGCAGGAGTCAGGAGGACGACGGAAACATTCGCAAAAGCCTCGTCTAGAAAACAGTGTACAACCGTGTTCAAGTAAACCCGCTCCTTCCGAGAAGTCATCATCAAGGCTCTAGGTGTGCATCAGGTTGGATTCTGCTGACACTCAGCTGTTTTTGACCCGCAAACAGCGATTTTGTGCCGTTTGAGCCAATAATAGGGTAGGTTACAAAGCAGACTCTTACCCTGTTGTATTTATTAAGGTCACGTTACGGACCAGGCCCTTTGCAGATCTATTTTTTCTAACTTCCCAACAAACGTGTGGCAGTATTCTACATGTTAAAGGTAAGGAAACAAGTCAGCGTCCCATCCTGAGCCAAGTGTAAATACGAGATACTAAATTAAATTGGAATCGCGCACCGCTCCCTCTGGGCCCAGCCTGGCCACAGCGTTCGGCAGGGGGGCGTGCGGTAGGGGACCCTGTTTGCTTAAGAACGGAGGCGAAGTCTCACCTCTGTCTCCTGTGAGCCCGTTCTTTGTTTTGCTTTTAAACTTGTCCTTCCTTGCTTTAATTTTCTTTCCAAGGTTCAACTTTCTGACTGAATTTCGTGGGATGCTGTCCTTGTCTCCCTGTGAAGTCACACCAGTCTGGAGAGGGGGTATCGCTAAGGGACGGTCCTGAAAGGACCGAACCGGTGTCTGGACACGTGACCCACCCCAGGGGCTCCTGACAGACTCCTGCACGAACTCTCAAGTGGCCGAGCTGAGCTGGCCAGACACAGGCACCTGCACAACCACTTCAAGTCTCTTTTTCCGAGAGTAAACACGTAACATCATTTCCAAGGGGAAGAACTGTGCATATAAAATAAGACAGTAAAACAGAGACTTGAAGACCCTTGTTACTGGGCAAATGGAAGCCAATAGCCAGCCAAGTTCACCCACTACGATGAAAGTCAGTTTTCAATTTCAGTATTTTTTCTTAGTCACGTCGTATGAAACACGACGCCATCTCTTTTGAGGTAAACATTCATACGTATCTTAAAAAGTGGGTAAAAGTCACTTAAGTGTTACAGCCCAGCAAGTATTTGATCCAGCTTGCATTAAGGACACGGTTAAAATGAAAAGTCCCTTGTGTTAAAAACAAACAAGCAAAACACCCCCGGAATTCATACCTTGTCAAGAAAGGTGGGGCGGTCCCCGGAAGAGTCTTTGGAGACTGGTGGGCGGCAGCCAAGGGCTTTGGTGACCCCTCCATTGTAGTCGGTCACTCCCAGTCCACGCCTGTCCACGTCCACCTTCTTTTCCAGCAGGGCGCCTGGGGCACAGCAAACAGAGGCAACACTTACCCAAACGCCCGAGGAGCGTCAGTCAGGAGCGCCGAGCTCAAGATGGGTGCCGGTGGGAGCCTCTCAACCTCCCGGAAAACAGGGAGGCTGTGGTTTTGCTCTCGTGAGCCCCGACAGTCTGCAACCGGGCCCTGCTCCTGCCCCTCCTCCCACCACACGGGCCACTCCGAGTCCGCCCTTCCTTCCCCTCCTGGGAGGCACCCCCTTCTCCACACAGCCTTCCCCGGTGGTGTCCTCAGGACCCTGCCCTGATTATCCTGTTTAAAACGGCTCCGCTGACCCCCTGCAGCCATCGGTTTCCATTTCCCACATCCCCCTGAGGGCTCTTCCAGACGCTGGGGACACCGTGTCATACGAGACAGACAAGGTTTTCGTCCTCATGCGCTCTCTGGCCAGCGACTGGTATCGTGTGGCTACCTTTGACTTTGTGCCATCTTACAATTCTAACAGGGTACGATGAACTTCTTCAAGCTCACACTGATGGGTCATTTCTGTCCTGGCAGCTTGCACCAGAACATTTTGGCAGCTGCATGTAATTATCAAGTCGATCTTCCTATTCACGGATTCCACATTCGTGCATTCACCGACTGGCTACATTTATCTGTAGCCCCCAGATCGGAACCCGTGGCACTTCTGTGGTCATCTGTGGACACGCAGGGGATGGCGAAGAATCTCGGCTGCCCGACACATGCGTTCCCAGCTCAGACCAAGCAAGATGCTCTGCTTCTCACTCCGCTCCCCTACAGCAACAAGTGTCCCTCTGTGGTCTATTCAGTGCCACTTTTTTCACTTTTGTTCTTTTTGTTGGCGGTTTCGGTGTTTGAAATGGTCCCCAGGCACAGTGCTAATGTATGCTGTAGGGCTCCTGGGTGCAATAAGGCTGCGCTGTGCCTGATGGAGAAAACACGCCAGCTAAGTGTTGTTCGGGCAGGAGCTGCGGTGCTGTGGTTCAAGCTCATGTGAGTGAATGAATGATACGGTGCATCCAGCAAAAGTAAGAGAACAGTCACCCATTTGTATGTAAGGCTGCCCAGAAAGAGCTAAAGCAACATCTACCGTGTGCGATGAAGCTCTGGAAAGAATGGAAGAGTGGCTAACTTTCTGGAGTCACAAGATGACGACTGATTTTAGAAAGGTGTAGCCGACAGCACTGGATTCAGTGTGGACGGCCGAAGAGATCTATGGTCATAGGACCCAGGGTCGGGAAAATGTTAACTCCTTCTAGCCAACGTTTTACTATAAAGAAATACGGCATCTCTGTGAGAAATACATATTAAATAAGGTATCTTTAGCCAGAAACGCACATAAAGGAAGGTTTTGTACGGACTGGTTGACAAAAATGCGGTGGCTTACAGGAATTCGACCCTATTATTTCCTGGAGACGAATAATGAGAATCAGCTACGTTTTCCATGTAAATATCTAACATAATTATTGTTTTATTTATTTTTTAACTGAATCAATTTGGCGTGTAACACTGTATAAGCTTAAGGTGTACATGTTACTGGATAGATCTACGTACTGTAATATGATGGTCCACATAGCCATATTTTACCGTTACATAATTATACTACACCATTACTGTGCGTTCAGCATGCCGTGAACTGGATCTCTGCGGCTTATCCACTCCTTGTTACAAATTCGTTCCCTGAAACACCATTACTCATCCCCCTACCTCTGCTCCCCGGTAATTGTCATTCACGGTTTCCTACGGGGCTTAACATTCTAGATGCCACATACAAGTGATATCATACAGTACTTGTCTTCCTCTGATGTGCTTAAGATCTGTCAGAATGAAGGATATGTTGCAGACTGAAGGACACTCCCCTTTCTTGTGGCTGAATCATATTCCATTGTGTATATATGGTGGCATCTTTTCCACGCATTCATCTGTTGATGGGCGTTTGGATGGTTTCCACTCCTTGGCTATTGTGAATAATGTGATGCACACGGAAGCAACTATCTTGTCAAGATCCTGTTTTCCTCCTTTGGGTAGATGCCCGAACTGGGATGGCTGTGTCGTACAGGAAGTCTTACTTTTCGTTTTTGGAGGTACCTCCGTATTGTTTTCCATGCCAGGTGAACAAATTTACGCTCCCTCCGACATTGCAACAAGGGTTCCCTTTTCCCTGTGTCCTCGCCGGCACCTGCTGTCTCTTATCTTCTTGAGAAAAGGCATTCTGACAGATGTGAGGGGAGACCTCACTGTGGTTTGGATTTCCATTTCCCTGATGATCTGCATGGGTCTGTTGGCCACTCTGATGTCCTCTTTGCAGAAATGCCGATTTAGTTATTTTATTTAAAAAAAAATTTTTTTTAAACGTTTATTTATTTTTGAGACAGAGAGAGACAGAGCATGAACGGGGGAGGGTCAGAGAGAGAGGGAGACACAGAATCGGAAACAGGCTCCAGGCTCTGAGCTGTCAGCACAGAGCCTGACGCGGGGCTTGAACTCACGGACCGCGAGATCGTGACCTGAGCCGGAGTCGTTCGCTCAACCGACTGAGCCACCCAGGCACCCCCGATTTAGTTATTTTAATCAAACATTTTTTGGGTCATTAGTTTGACTGATAGATCCATAGATTTTGGATATTAACCCCTTATCCAGTACATGGCTTGCAAAATTTTCCTCCTGTTCTATAGGTTTTTTTCATTTTGGTGCTTCTCTTGCTGTGCAGAAACTTCTGAGTTCGATGTAGTCCTCATTTGTTGACTTTTCTTTTGCTGTCTGTGCTTTTGCTGTCCACCCCCAGTTATTGCCGAGACCAGTACTGACAGGCCTCTTCTTTAATTTTCTTCTGTTTTTGTTTTGTTTTGTTTTGTTGTTTAAGCCTTTGCTCCATTTTGAATTAATTTTTGTGAGTAGTGTGAGATAGGGGTCCAATTTCATTGTTCTGCGCGTCTCTCCATTTTTCCCAGAACCTTTTGTTGAAGATACCACCCGTTCCCCAATCGGTACTTTTGGCTCCTTTGGCAAATACTAGTTCACTGTATATGCTGGGGTTTAATTGTGGGCTCTATTCTGTTCCACTGGCCGATATGTCTAATTTTTTTTTTTTTAAGGAAGTTTTAGACCCAACGTGGGGCCTGAACTCACAACTCTGAGACTGAGTCACATGTTCTACCAAATGAGCCAGCCAGGTGCCCCAGACTGTCTATTTTTGTGCCAGTACCACTGTTTTGATTACTGTGGCTTTGTAGTACAGTCTGAAATTCAGAAGTGTGATACCTCCACTTTTGTTCTTCCTTACGACCGCTCTGGCTACTTGGGAGTATTTTGTGGTTTCACACACGTTAGGATTGTTTTTCTTTTCTTTCTTTCTTTCCTTTAATATTTATTTTTGAGGGGGGAAGGGGTAAAGAGAGAGGGAGAGAATCTCAAGCAGGCTCCCCGTTGTCAGGCAGAACCCGACATGGGGCTCGATCCCACAAACTGTGAGACCACGACCTGAGCTGAAATCAAGAGTTGGGGCGCTTAACTGACTGAGCCAAACAGGTGCCCCAGGATTGTTTTTGTTTCTTCTACTTCTGGGAATGCCTTTGGTTTTTTGATGGGGACCGCTTTGGGTAATATAACCAGACTAACAATATTAATTTTTTTGATCCATGAACATGGGATGCCTTTCCATTTGTTTGTGTCTTTTTCAATTTCTTTTAACAAAGTCTTACAGTTTTCATTGTGCAGATCTTTCGCTCCCTTGATTAAATTTATTCCTAAGTATTATATTGTTTTTGATGTTATTGTGAATGGGATGGTTTTCATTCTTTTCCAGATGGTTCATCGTTAGTGCAAAGGAATGCAATTGATTTCCGTATGCCGATTCTGTATTCTGCTGCTTTATGGAGATTGTCGACCGATTCTAGGTTTTTTGACTGATTCTTTGGAATTTTCTACATACAGGATCGTATCATCAGCAAATGACGAGAACTTGACTTCTTCCTTTTCAATACGGACAATATGGATGCCTTTCCCCCCCTTCTGCCTTGCCTAGCTGCCCTGGCCAGGACTTCCAGCACTTTACCGGACAGGAGTGGAGAGAGTCAGCATCCTTGCCTTGTTCCTCATCCAATGAACTCTTTCAACTTCTCTCCACTGAGTAAAATGTCAGCTGTGGGTTTGTCACCTACGGCCTTTATTAGGTTGAGGTACGCTCCTTCTCTACCCAGTCTGCTTAAGGTTCCCCACCCTCCCAAATCATGAAAGGATGCTGTATGCTGTCAAATATTTCTTCTGCATCTATCGAGATGATCACGTGATTTTTATCTTTCGGTTTATTGATGTGATAGATCACATTTACTGATTTGTGTATGTCGAACCAGCCTTGCATCCTAGGTACAAACGCCACCTGGTCACGGAATATAATCGTATTCATGTGTTGTTGAACTCAGTTTGCTAATATCTTGTTGAGAATTTTTGCATGTACGTTCATTGGGGATATTGGTCTATGGTTTTCTTGTGGTATCCTTATTAGGTTTTGGTATCAGAGTAACGCTGGCCTTGTAGAATGGGCCTGGACGTATTCCCTTCTCCTTGATAGTTTGGAAGAGTCTGGGGACTGATGTTAATTCTTCTCTAATATTTGGTAGAATTTCTCTCAGTGAAGTCATCTGGTCCTGAAGTTTTCTGTGTTTTGGCAACTGACTCTATCTCTTAACTCACTGGTCTGTTCAGATTTTATATTTCTTCCTGATTCGGTCTTGGTAAGTTGTTTCTAGAAATGTATTCATTTCTTCTAAGTTAAGTAATGTGCTGGCATAGAATTGTTCACAGCAGCCTCTCACAGTTCCATGTATTTTAGTGGTTATTAGTTGCAGTGTCTCCTCTTCCACTTCTGATTTCGTTTCTTTGAGTCTTTCTTTTCTTTTTAGGTCTGGCTGAAGGTTTATCAATTGTGTTTTTCTTTTTGACGAATCAGCTGTTAGTTTCACAGATCCTTTCTACTGTTTTTCTAGTCTCTATTTTATTTATTTCTGCTCTGATCCTTATTATTTCCTTCCTTCTGCTAACTTTGGGCTTAATGTGTTCTCTTGCGAGTTTTGAGGTGTAAAGTTAGGTTGTTTGTCTTACCTCTTTTTAAATTCTTAGTATCTGTGTTTAACTGCTATACGCTTTCCTCTCACAACTGCCTTTGCTGCTTCCCACCACATTTGACATGTTTTCATTGTCACTTGTTTCGGGATAATTTTTCACTTTCCTTTCAACTTCTTCTTTGACCCAATGGTTGTTCAGAAGTGTGTTTAGTTTCCACATGTTTATGGATCTTCTCATTTTCCTCATGTTGAGGAAGATGGTTGGTAGGACTTCTAACTTCTTAAAACTAAGAATAGTTTGGGGGCACCTGGGTGGCTCAGTTAAGCGTCTGACTCTTGACTTCGGCTCAGATCATGATCTCATGCTTGTGAGAACGAGCCCCACACTGGGCTCCACACTCAGTGTGGGGCCTGCTTGAGTCATTCTCTCTCTCTCTCCTCCCCCTCCGTCCCTCCCCTGTTTATGCTCTATCAAAAAGATGAAAAAAAGAAAAAGAAAAAAAGAAAAAAAAAACCCAAACAACCCCTAAGATAGTTTTGTGGCCTATCAGATCTATCCTGGAGAATGTTCCCTGTGTGCTTGAAAAACGTGTATATTCTGCTGCTGCTGGATGGAATGTTCTGTGTATATCTTTTAGGTCCATTTGCTCTGAAGTATGGTTCAATTCCATTTTTCCTTATTGATTTCTAGTCTGGAAGATCTATCCATGGTTAACAGTGGGGTATCTGAAATCTTCCATAAAATTACTATATTATTTCTCCTTTATGATCTGTTATTAATTACTTAATGCAGTTTGGTGGTCAGGTGTTAAGAATGGATATATTTATAATTTGCTTACATCTTCTTGACGTATTAACCCCTTTGTCAGCATATAATGATCTTCTTGGACTCTTGTCACTCTTTTTGGCTTCACGTCTATTTTGTCTGATATTGAGTATGGCTATGCTCGCCTTCTTTCCGTTTCTGTTTGCTTGGAATATCATTTTCCATGCTTTCAACGTGAGCCTGTGTGTGTCTTAGAGCTGCAATGAGTCTCCGGTGGGCAGCACAGACTTGGGTCTTGTGGCCTTATTTACTTTAAGCATTTTTAATAAAAAAAAATTTTTTTAATGTTTATTTTTGAGAGAGAGAGAGACAGACAGAAAGGGGGGGGGGGAGGGGCAGAGAGAGAGGGAGACACAGAACCCGAAGCAGGCTCCAGGCTCTGAGCTTGAACCCACAAACCGTGAGATCGTGACCTGAGCCCGAAGTCGGACGCTCAACCGAGTGAGCCACCCAGGCACCTTGGGTCTTGTGGCTTTCATCCATCCAGCAGCCCTGTGCCTTTAGGCTGGTGAGTTCAGTCCCATTGAGAGAGATTACGGACATGTGAGCACGGACTAGCGCCCTTTTATCTTTCGCCTTCTGGTTATTCCGTCTCGCTACTGTTTTTCCTTCTGTCTCTGTCTACCCTTCATACGTTGACGGCCTTCCATTTTCTCGGTCTCCCCCGTTTTGTGGTTTGTGTGTCTGCGCTACATTTTTGCTTCACGGTTACCACGAGGTTTACGTTAAACATTGATGGAATAGTCCCTTTTCTGCTGAAAACAATTCTCTTCATTGGCTTATAAAAGTTCCATCCGTTTGCTCTCCCCCTTTTATATTTTTGATGTCACAAATGATCTCTTTTTAAAGGTGCTATGATTTTGTTCCCAAGTTGTAATAGCCGTAAGTTATGTTTAATTCTCTTTTTCTTTACCCTTTATGAGTTAAGAGTTTAATACGCCATTCTAGGCGTGCCTGGGTGGCTCAGTTGGGTGAGCGTCCAACTCTTGATTTCAGCCCAGGTTGTGATCTCATCGTTCATGAGATCGAGCCCTGCTTCGAGCTCTGTGCTGAGAGTGTGAGGCCTGCTTGGGTTTCTCTCTCCCTCTCTCTCTGCCCCTCCCCCACTTGTGTGCGCACGCTCCCTCTCTCAAAAAAAGGAAACGTTCAAAAGAGTTTAATATACCATCCTAAAACACAGCTACAGTATTCCGATTCTATTTATCACCTTTAGTTATTACTATTTTTACAGCAGCTCCACAATGAGGGCTGCTCATCCCTTGAGGTAAATCTCATCTGTCACCAGTAAGCGCTCCACCGGCACGGAGACGTCTCTGTGGGCCCCTGAGCAAGCCCGTGCTGGGGCCAGGTGCGAAGAACACGCTCAGTCAGCGTCGCATGAAGTCTGGCCTGTGGTCCCGGTGTCTTTCTCTACGAACGCTGCGATGACCTCCCCTCAAAATAGATGGGAAAAAACTCATCTCTTGGCTGAAGTACAGAGAAAAAGGAAACAAGCGAACGTGCCTCGACGTGGGCTCTGGCCATCCGTCCCCAGGGTCCACCAGCCTCCAGAGACTTGCTGTGTGGTTACCACGCTTCACACGCTTGCTCTTTGGCTGAAGCTTGGTCCTGCCTACCCAGCACAAATTGAAACCACTAACCCAAGACTATGATAAAATGCTTCTGGAAATCCAAACTCCACAAACTGGCACCTTTTAAGAAAGTATGCGTTAAGGGCATCAGAGTACTCACTCATGGCCTGGTCAAGATTCATATTGTTGCTCCTCAAGGCCTCTTCAGCTGGTTCTCTCTGCGTGGGAAAACAGAACTTTAATGAAGATCACGCTTCGACAGTAACAAAAAAGCTAGCAGAGAATTCGATCACTATTAGCTTAGAGAAAGGATTATGGCAGACGTAACATTACTGGGTTTTGGAACCGGAAACACTGCCCTTCGTTGGCGAGGCTAGACACAAAGGTCTTCTAAGTGGAGGCACTTCGAGTAAGAACACGCGCCAGTTGACTTCTAAAGAACCTGCATCTAACACTTTAAAAACAAAACGTGCGGGGTCCGTGGAATCTTGTCATGGACTCTACAGCACAGTGAGTAGCAACGGTTCGGCAAGGATGAGCTCTCTGCCACAACGACTTTGGGAACGTCCTGGCAGCCAGTCAGAGCACAGAGCTCCACTCTCCACTGCGCGGACCCTGGGCCCTGCTGTTGGCCACTTGCCACCAAGCAACGTACAAAAGACCGAAACAAAACAAGCGGATGCACGTTGATAACTATTCACGTTCCTACGAACGGAACAGATGCGTGTCAGTGTGTGCGAGCACCACGGTGGAAATGGGGACTCCCGGGCAGGCCTCCGGGGTCCCGCCCGCGCTCTCATGCGGGAAGGGGCTGGGCCACCCCCGGGTCTTGCGCCCTGCCCAGCGACAGAGGGCGTGTGCCCGACGCGAGGCATGTCGTTTCTGGACCGGGCCGTTCTGGACCCATTCTTCAGGGACATCCACAGAAATCAAAGACACACGTTCACTTGAGTAACGATCTGGAAAGGAGACCTTTGAAGGGAAGACCGAACAGACCCAGGGGATATCCCTCAGTAGCTGAACTCCTGCGTTAGGATCTCAGGAACGGGATGCCTCATGGCACATTTTCAGCGGGACACCGTACAATCTGAACTCTCCCTACACGTGACCCGAGACTCGGGCACTCAATAGGACTGGTTAGGACTCTTTTTTCTGGACCCGCGCTTTGGTACTTGATCCCGAGTTTTCTCTTGTGATCTCTGTCAATCCACCGCATAAACTAACGAAAATTCACTTTTAATTATGATTTAAAAGAAAATGCAGAGCTGCGGAAGCCAAAGAAAGGAATGATCACGCGGCATGTTTTATTCCAGAAGGCTCGCACACCCTACTTGACGGCACGGTGTGGATGCTCGCTCTGGTTGAAAGCAACGGTCCCTAGACAGAAGCACTCGGGTAAAAGGGGAATTTACGAGTTAGGCTGCATGAACACTCTCCTCCCTCAAAAGTCTTGCTTGTTACGTGTGACAACCGCGGGCAGGACACAATCAGGGCCATGCATGGCAGCACACGCGGACGGAAGCGGTAAAAATAAGACACCAGTCACCGGGAAGCCCATGTCCGTGAGTTGTTTGATCAGCCGGTTCATGATCCAGGCCTCGTCCTGCTTGCCAGACGTTTTCATGCCCTAGGACAAAGTGTGGGTCACGGGTTAATACGTTTCTTCTAGACATGGGAGCGGCCTAAACGTCACAGTGATTTCAAGTTAGAGAATCTTTCTGTATTAACGTCGAGAGATGCTGTGCTCCAGGGTCCCTGACTGCTTCGTGGCTAGTACTACGGAATGCTTTAGGGTGCGTGTGCAAGTTGGCGTACGTGTGTAATTTATGGACTTTAAAAAAGCAAGACAATTATTTTTCTTCCCCAGAGAATTAATTTAGTTCATCACAAATGTGTGCCACTTCTATTATCAAATAATCCTAAGCGTTCCTTTGAACACGGCCCTATGCTAATACTATGTGAAGTTTACTAAAAATTACATGTTTTCTGCCCTTTTATAAGCTTTACTGTCAAAGATGACAAAATGCAGGGGGTTCATTCCAACAGAATGAAAAGGCAACAAGATGAAAGGAACACAAAGCCTGTTAATTTTATTGACTATTCACTGCTTGCAGCCCTTGGGGTAGAGAAGACATAAATGGCAAACGTCAGCGAGGGAGAAGATGAAGAGCAAAGGAGAGGCGATCACAAAAAGCAAGCTAGGGCAGCAGAGCAGGGGAGCGGGGGGAGGGGAGCACAGGGGAGTGGAGGAGGGGAGTGGAGGAGAGGAGCACAGGGCAG
>NW_024412448.1:2697487-2730941 GCF_014898765.1 Herpailurus yagouaroundi | reverse complement strand
AAAATGGAGACTGCCGTTAACTGCAGAACGGGGTCTACGTGGCGATATTAAACCAACCAACGGGCGCTCTCTCCTCGAGGAAGTGCTTATTTGGAGGCGCCGGGAATCACTGCCGGGGCCAGAGGTGCCAAGATTGCACAGTGTTTTAATTTACCAATTTCGTATTCCTGGTGCCGTCATTAACTGGGTTATTTGCCAGCCCAGTCGAAAAAAGACTCCCCGTCTGATGTCTGTAATCACCTCCACGCCTGATGATGCGAGCCCTGATTCTAGTTTCTGGGTTCTGCTACTGCTAATTAAATGGTCTGCTGAATTCATTTTTCTGAACAGATAACACCTTCGTAGGATTCGGGTGGAGAAAAAGGGTGTGCACACAAAAGTGCCTTCTTCCTACCTCACCTTCCGTCCGCTCAGCTCCTGCTCTCTCTTCGCACGCGCAGGTGTGTGCACGCACGCTTTCGCTCCCCGGCCCCGCAAAGGTGTGCACCACACGCTTTTCTGTCCCTTGCCTTCTCATTTGACAGCCCATTTTGGTGGTCTTTTCAGATGAATATAGGTAGACTCCCTTTATAAAAATCTGTTCAGCTTTCCCTGGTATGGATGTGGGGTGACTCAGTCACCCCATTAATGTACATTTAAACCATCGCTTTTTTCCCTACAAAAACGCGACAGGAGAAGACGGTGTACGGGTGCCACCTGCTACGCCCGTGACAGGCAGAAGCACCCCATCCCGGCGCTGGCCCATCTGTAACCGTGACAGATGACGCCAAACCGCCCTCCGCGGGGGCCCCACCGACTTAAGTCCCGCCAGTGACGTGGGAGAGGGCTGCTTTTCTCACAGCTTTGCGGACAGAACCCGCTTACTCAACGCTGGGGGTTTTGCTGGTCTGAGAGATGAAAAGTGGCATCTCCCAGTGTTGTTTTAACTTGAACTCTTTCCGCAGGGCAGGCTGAAGGTCCCTTCACGTGTTGAAGAGCTGTCAGCGTTTGTTTTCTAGGGAGCATCTATTTATATTCTTTGCTCATTTTTCTAGGGAGCAATCTACTTATCGATTAAAAAAACACGTCAGTTTGTAGGGCCTTTCTTTATGTATATATCAGGGAGATCAGCCCTCTGCACGATAGGATACAAATATGTTTTTCCAGCTTGTCTTTTGATTTTATGGTATTTTCTGCCGTGCACTTTTAAAAAAAAATGTTTACTTATTTTTGAAAGGGGGAGGGCAGAGACAGAGGGAGACACAGAATCCGAAGCAGGCTCCAGGCTCCGAGCCGTCAGCACAGAGCCCGAAGCGGGGCTTAAACCCATGGACTGCGAGGCCATGACCTGATGGACTGCGAGGCCATGACCTGAGCTGAAGTCAGACACTTAACCGACTGAGCCCCCCCCCCCCCCCCCGAACGCACCCCTGTCATGCACGGTTTTACTGAAGTCTGTAAATCTTTCAGGACTGAAAGTTTTGTAAATTTGATAATTTTTAGATTTCTCTCATAGTTAGAAAGGCCGCTCACTCCTGCTCTAAGATTGTTTTTAAAATTCTTTCACATTTTTATATTTGTATTTATCGTATTTAAATTTGTGATCTACTTGGAATTCATCTTGGTGCTTATACGAGTTGTGGATCTCACTTACATGGTTTCCAAATGGCACTTAATGATGTACCTCAGGAGTCTTCACACTTAATGGTGCCAGGACCAATCCCTTTACTCTGTCTTAAAGATTCTTTTTTTTTTTTTTTTTAACGTGTATTTTTTATTTTTGAGGGAGAGAGAGAGAGAGCGCAAGTGTGGCAGGGGCAGAGAGGGAGGGAGACACAGAATCCGAAGCAGGTTTGAGGCTCTGAGCTGTCAACACAGCCCTATGTGGGGCTTGATTCCACAAACCGTGGGATCACGACCTGAGCCGAAGTCGGACGCTTAACCGACTGAGCCACCCAGGTGCCCCAAGATCGAGGATTCTAAAGAAGTTCTGTTGATATGTTGATTGTACTTATCAATATTTACCGTAGGAGAAATGAAAAAAACCACTTATTAATTTGTTTAAAAATTACAACAACAAACCCATCATCAGTTAACATGCACAACACTGTTTTAGTGGAAAATCGTCTTTTCTGAAAAACGAAACCCTTTAGTGTGAAGAGTGGCACTCTCATGAGCGCCTGCACGTCTCTACCGTCTGGCTTCTTAGAAGCCCCTGGAGTCTCACGTCCGTCTCTGCCTTTACTCTGCTGTGACAGCAGTGCTGGGCAGCATCCGGATCCCCAGAGGGCCCCAGAGAACTCCCGATCTACCCGTCACCGCTAACTGGAAACCCCCTCTACCCTGAATGTAGTTCTAAGTGCCGGTGGTTTTAGCGTTTCTTTTCTTTAGGGCTGCACGCACCTTTGGGAGTCCTTTTTTGGGGGCGTTCCCCCAGGAGGCGCAGGAGGACGCGCTTTCTTGGGAAGCAGCACTGTTCCACATGCCCCCTTCTTCGTCTTCCCACTGACTGGCACCGAGGTTCATGTCGTCCCCACCACTGCCCCAGCCTTCTTGCATAGATTTCGAAGCTAGAAGGAGAGCACACGTGAACTTCACAAACTCACCCTTCCTCAGGGAGGCGGTGCTGCATTATAGCGCCATTTAGGGGGAGGCGGGACGAGGGGGGTGCCCTGGGAGCTGCCTCTTTACCTCTTCATTTCCCAAGACCGAAGAATTGAATTTCTTGCGGGAGTTACACAATACACACGCAGATGTGTACGTATTGTTTTCTCCAAACTCCAGCTGTCTGTAGTCTGTGCTGTTACCCACTCCCCTAACCGGCTACAGGTCCTTTTGAAGCACGGGCTTCCTAACAACAGATCCTGGGGGCCACGGGGGAGGGTGGCACTGTCTGCATGGCAGGTAGCTGCAGAGTCCCGGAAATACCACTGTCCGCCACGCGGTTTTTGAACCCGCAGCGGAAGGTGGGCCAGTGCCCCTCTCACGTGACCAGACCCGAGTCACCTGGGGATCACGAGAAACGCACAGGTCTGCGGTTGGGCCTGACGGTCTATGTTTCGGACACGCTCCCAGACTAACAGGGTGGAGCCAGTTGAGGCCGTAGGTGGATGGAGCCTTGAGCTGACTACTGAGTTTGGATTTCAGGATGTTATTTCTTCTACTTTTTTTTAAGATACAGAGTGATTTCTGGTACAAAAGTTAGCCCAAATTTTCACTTCCAGGGAGAAGGCGGCCAAAGATTAAGTGATGATACGGTTAGTGGGAGTCTGTAAGACCATGAGGACAGGACGCGTTTTCAAGGTAGACACGTGTACGATGGCGCCTCCGAGGACAAACTGTAAGAGCAAACATACTGCCTCGGGACGGCAGGTGAATCTAAGGACCTCCCTGTCTTTTAGGTTTGCAACAACAAGGCATAGGAATGGCATACCCCAGCAGAATGGTGGATATGGGGAGCACACTATCCAGCGTTAGCTAAGTAACACACACAAAACTCATGTAAAATGTGGTAGTAAAAATACAGAAATAAGGTTGCATTTTAAGATCCAGCAGGTTTAACAATGGCCAAAGAAAATATGAAGCTCTCGCAGCCATCTGAACGACGGATCTTAATACCGGACCTAACTCACACGCTTAGGTCCACGCCAACGTCACATGCATCGTGCCGCAAAATCCCCACGCGTCACAGAATTCCACTCGGTAAACGTGATCTGGACGTGTGTGAGAACGCGCATGGTGCACGTATGCTTATTACACTTTCAGATGACGTGAGGAAAGCGTGGCCTAATTTTTCCTATCTTCCAAAGAACAAAAAGAGAACGCGTAAGCCTGGAGCCCCAACGCAGAACGGCGCTCCCAAGAGAGAAGAAGGCAGAAGGGTCTCAGTGCTGTGAAGTCACGTCGGGCTTAAACCCACTCTCAGAAAGGAGAGACGGCGTGCTTCACCTCGTCCTCGTCGCTCAGTGAGCTAGTGAGCTAGCGCTGTTGAAGACGGCAGGCACGGGGGGGGGTCCTGCTGCCGTGTAGACGGCACTGACGGCATCCCGCAGCCATGCGCCATGGTGTGGATTCTGGTCGTTAATTTTTCTAAAAAAGGAGCGCACGGGCTTCTGTTAAGAGCTCCTCTGTGTCCGTGTACCAGACGCGGCAAATAGACGTTAGTTTTAAAGCATAAACAAAATGAGGAAGGTGTCCTAAAACGTTAATTCTTAAAATCCAATGAAAAGTACCCCTCTAACTAAAATATCCTGACCCATTTCTAAAGTGCCGGTCGGACTCACCTGGTTTGCACAGGGCCGGGGCGGCAGTGGGGGCGCCGGCTCTCCCGAAGGTCACGGGCGGCTCCGCGGGCTGGTCTCCCCATCCGCTGCCACTGCTGGGCGGCTTGCCCCACGCTGCGGTGCCGTTGTCAACCAGGGCAGAGGGGGAGGACGGCTCTCCCCAAGAGCTCTCAGCCTTCGAATGGACGTTAGGCATCTCTCCCCAGCCCGATGAGACTGCGAAGGGCACCGCCCGAGAGAGAACGAGATTATTCATGTGATAAAAGTGAAACAGGGAAGAAGTAGAAAAGGTAGTTTCAAGTTCAAAATCATTTCGAGACGATCTATCTTTAGGACGGCTGCCAGGGGAGAGTGGAGAAGAGGCAGTATCTCATCTAATCAGATTTGCTTCGCTTTTTAAATTTTTTTTTTTTCAACGTTTTTTTTTTTTTTAATTTATTTTTGGGACAGAGAGAGACAGAGCATGAACGGGGGAGGGGCAGAGAGAGAGGGAGACACAGAATCGGAAACAGGCTCCAGGCTCTGAGCCATCAGCCCAGAGCCCGACGCGGGGCTCGAACTCACCGACCGCGAGATCGTGACCTGGCTGAAGTCGGACGCTTAACCGACTGCGCCACCCAGGCGCCCCTGCTTCGCTTTTTAAAATCACAGTGTTTCCACTCCCGCCCCCACGTGCTTAGAATCGAGAGTCCCTTAAACATTAAAGACCACCGACCTCGGCATCTGCAGCATAACAGGGTTCAAAAGCATTGTTAAGAAACTGATGTTTAAGAAGTAGCTTTTTCACTTCCAGTATTACAGGTAGCAGCCGAGAAGAAATTTTACGTCACACGTCACGTTATTCTCTTCGAAAACAAACTTACAAGTTGCAAATATGTCTTCACTCTTGCTGGTCCTTAAGACCCACCCTCAAAGACACAGATGTGGGCCGAGAAATGAGACGACGGCAGGTGAAACGTGCAGAGAAAGTAACGGGAAAATCCGCACAGCGCCCGGCAGCACCTGGGCGCGCTGGGAGGTCTTCCCTCCCCCGTATGCCCAGTGCTGTGAGCATCAGGCTGGCACCCTGCGGGCGTGCCACGGAGGAAACGGGGTCCCTACGGAGTCCTGAGGGTCGCGGCACTGCTCTCTACAGGTACAGAAGGCGTCACGGGGCCAGAAGGATCTCCCTACTCTCTTCACGCTTCAGTAAGGTAAACATCTTATTTTATTTTATTTTTTAAAGTTTATTCATTTATTTTGAGAGAGAGAGAGCGTGTGTGTGCGTGTATGTGTCTGTGTGTGCGCAAGTCGGGGAGGGGAGCAGAGAGAGAGAGGGGCAGAGAGAGAATTTCAAGCAGGCTCCTTTGCTGTCAGCGCAGAGCCAGACGCGGGGCTCGGTCCCGCGAACTGAGGTCGTGACCTGAGCCGAGGTCAAGAGGTGGGCGCTTAACTGACTGAGCCGCTCAGGTACCCCAGGAGAAACACTTCACGTCACACACGTAAACTGCGTTCTTCCAACTCAACCCGTACTTCGTTCTGCCTCTGCCTGTAAAGCTTCCTTGACGCTCCCGATCGCCAGTCCTGACAGCTCACATCAGCTGGAAGTTCCGTATGGACGCGGTTTCTCAGCGATGGAGATGCGGACATTTAAAATACTATCTAAAGAACAGGAGGCATGCAATACAGACAGTTAACTGTAAATTTTAGGTTATTTGGTGGCAAGTGGATATGATCAATTCTGAAATGTATTTATTTTCTGACTAAAGACAGTATGGAATGAGCTCCCTTGATGCTCTTTATTCTAATAAGATGCTGTAATATTGATTAATGACAAAAGGCCGTGCAACCTATGAATCATTTTAAATTACAAGCTCCATGCTGAGCAATATATTATGTAAATTATTGCCCATAACAGGGAAGTTAGCCCTAATCAGTTATTGTCAGCAACTGCTAACCACACTATTCCCTATAATTACACAGAAAACAATCATGTATATTGGGGAAAGTAGTTTTATAAACTGAAGGGACAAAATTAAATCAGGAAAATTAACATAGCTGACAAAAATTATGGATGTTTTAGGAAGATAAAATAATTTCGGTGTTGCTAAAGGGCAATCAGCTGTAAAAACACTGATTTATTGTGGGTAATTAAATAACAAACTCATTTAAAATTTGTCACCCTTATACTTCCATCTCTTTGAAAGGCACTATGACAAATTACTTAAGGAAGTCAAAATGAAGAATAAATATGAAGACTATGTTAATTATAGCTAATCGATTTTTACCAAGAATTTTCAATCCCTGTTAAAGCGGTGCAAAGGTCTACAGAGCATTTCTGTACACAAGGCTAACGGTCTATAAGCAGCACGTTTCAAAATCCTACAAATGGAAGAATGGCTATTTACCCTCGAATCAAGAGAACAAGATTTCCTTTTTTTTTTTTTTTTTTTTTTAAGTGGTCAAACAAGAAAGGACTTTATTTCAGCGATGCCAACACTAGGAAGACAGCGGACTAGTTCTCAAAGACCATCTCCCCAGCAATATTTCCATCTCGAGTTGATCCCTGGCAAGAATACAATCGGCTCACAGTGCCGAACGGACACGGTACATCGTAACGGGTGCACGACGGACGCTCGAGAGGCCCTGGAAAAAAGAGGTGCTACAACCTTAAGGCACACTGGCAAGCTGTGATGCGAAGCAAACACGTTCAGTAGACAGAAAAGAATTCTAGGCACATACTACGAAAATAATCTCCACTGTTCAGTGCCTACTGCTGCAGGGAATTCTGGTATGCTTTTTGTTAATAATTTCATAGCGCTTCTTTTGCACAGATGGGCTCAATGAGGCAGAATAAATTTCTGCTTTACATTCGAAACACTGATACTAGATTTTTCAAAATGGCCTTTCAAATGCTACTGCCTTTTTTTTTTTTTTTTTTTTACGTTTATTTATTTTTGGGACAGAGAGAGACAGAGCATGAGCGGGGGAGGGGCAGAGAGAGAGGGAGACACAGAATCGGAAGCAGGCTGCAGGCTCCGAGCCGTCAGCCCAGAGCCCGACGCGGGGCTCGAACCCACGGACCGCGAGATCGTGACCTCAGCCGGAGTCGGCCGCTTAACCGACTGCGCCACCCAGGCGCCCCGAAATGCTACTGCTTTTGACAGAACATTTCTGTACTGTGGGGGTCACGAATTATCCCCCTTCTTCAACTGAACACCTACAGTATTGGGACTGAAAGAACACTAACAATGAAATGCCACTGGAGTATGTAGTGTTCATTCAACTTTACATGCACGGTCTTCATCAGAACGGAGAAAACAAAGTGCCCGTGTGGTACACACACAGCAGACTGGCAGAAAACGAACACAAAGCAGTCATAAGGCCGGAAACAGAACAGCCACTCCGTCTGACCAGTGACCCTCATCTTCCGTGCTCCAGACAGTGAAATCCACAGAGTGCATTCTTTCTTTTGTGAAATAAGAAACCAACTCTAGCTTGTTCCACGGGTGCTACCTCTATAGTTTTGTGTAAGTATGACAGGCAGTCCTTATTGGGAAGAAAGGATCAGTTAGAAAATGGCCGATTAGGGGCGCCTGGGTGGCTTGGTCAGTTGAGCGCCCGACTCGCGTTCCGCTCAGGTCATGCTCCCGGGGTCGTGGGATTAAGCCCCGTGTTGGGCTCCGTGCCAAGCATGGAACCTGCTTAAGGTTCTCCTTCTCCCCGCCCCCCCCCGCCCCTCTCCCCGGCTCGTGCACTCTAATAATGTATTTTTTTAATTTAAAAAATGGCCAATTATAATTAAATGAAGGAAAGATAAAAGACTGAAATTGCATCGACTGAGCACCTGAGTGCCAGCTATGTGCTTGGCATTTCTAGGTACCGACTTGAATATTAACGAGATGGGATTTTGTTCACACCAGTGGCCATCCTGCTTACTATAAATTTATTACAATGCTTGGTTGGCTACTGGCTTATGGAGGGACAACGAATAGCTGGTAGCTATGGCAAGAATTAATTTTTCATATTTGAAATCAAGACAGATATTTACATAGCGAAGCTCTCTATACAGGAGTTTTCGCTCAGTCAGATGGTAAAGTCTCCTACTTTTCTGAATGCCTCGTTTCAAGAGCATTCATTTAAAACTTCTCTTCCAGACTCAAGGGACTCTATGTGAGGGTTACAGATAAGGTCCTTTTTCACTGGCCACGTGGCCTCCAGCTGCTCAGAAGAGCTAGATGTTAGAAAGGGGACGTTTCTTTAGTTTTCATTTGAGTGCGCTAATAGAGATTTTAAATGCACTCTTTTGCATTGATACAAGGGGGAGCCAAATTGTACTTTTAATGGTCTTATTCATTCCTTTTGAACTGAAGGTACCTCCAGCAAAAACCTGTGTCCGTATCCCCAGGGTGTGCACTGAGAACTGTCCCTCCCACCTCTCCGGCAGGACGCTTCCGATGCCGTTTCTCCTTCTGCTCCAGCCCCACTTACCACGCCCCCCAAAACACAGGAAAGCGAAGATGCCCCAACCAAACACCCCCCCCCCCCCCAAATCCCATATCCACAGAAAGCAGACTGCTCAGATGACTCCTCTTAGTAGCTACCGTGTGGTGCTTAAAACACAATCACTCTGGCCGGGGCGGTCCTGGCGATCTCTCTCTGAGGTCGCGGTGTGAGAACAGCTGCGCTCCTGGCAGCACCTGCCGATTCTCTCCGCAGGTGACTCCGTGTTTTGGTATCATTCTTATACCGAAGGATGACGAAGGGGCGGGGGAGCTGCAGGAAGGACAGCGTTCTCCAGCTTCTGCTCTTTAAGAGACTGGGGGCAACAACACACACGTCTCGTCAACCTAGGCAGAGGGGTCCTGAATCCAGTTTGTTCCAAGTTTTAGTTTATCGGACGGGTGATAAGCCTCTTCCCCGATTAGCTTGCACAACCTCTGCCTTTGGTTATGATTTTGTGCTGGAAAACTAAGTGATAAAACAAACCTACGTAGTATCAGGGGATTAAGTACCCAAGTGCAAAGTGCAGTGGGCCTGTGGCAGAGCCTTCCCCGACCTGCGACCTGCTGGGGGCAGCCACAGTGATTACCCTGGGGCGGGGATGGGGGGGTGGGTTCCCTGCTGGAATGCCCCGCCAAGGCAGTGGAGAGACACGCCTGAGGAGCTGGGGAGAACAGGTATAAAACGGATAAAAAAAATCCTGCGATTCGATCAACATGAGCAGTGCGGTCCCAGTTTACCGATCGGCCTATGGCATTAATATTTCACTTCCATTCATTGCTGGAAAACACAGCCCCCAGCAAGGTTTTATGACGACACTATGCTGCTGGTTTAGCTCGGATCCAGTCTACAATGGCCTTCCTATCTGACGCTAAACTAATTCTATGACTAGCGATCTCTCAACTCCCTGACCCCCCGGTTCCTTTCAAAGCGTCGATCTAAAGGTTTGGGCGAAACCTGAAGAGTTCACCCTGACATTCTCCCCCAATCTCATTGTTAGATTCAGAGTCTGCCGTGAGGGTTTGTTTACTTTACATCAAAAGTTTAATTAACTGATATTCCACGTTCTCCTGGGTCTGCAAATTGAGTTTTAAGTGTCCAGAACATTTACTTCTAAGTGTATTAATCAGGCCGCGGAGTATTTTTAGGATCCGCGTCCTTCCCTTAGGAACAGAAGTCAACGCTATGCTTGCACTTCCCCACTCTGGGCCACACCTCCAGTGACTGTCAAAGTAACAGACGGGCTCTCCAAAGACTCGGTAGCTCTTTGCCGCATTAGGGCACAAGCGAGCAGGTCCTGCACACCTGGCTCACGTTCTCGTGAAGTCACGGGCACGTTAAGGAGCAGGTTCTGCGTCGTGCCGTCTTACACGACCCGACTGCCCCACGGGTCCCTCTCTGGCAGCTCATCATCCCTGATCAAGACAGGCAGGGGGACACTTGTGCAGAGTATTACCACGTTCCATCTCCTGAAGGGTTTGAAGCAGATCCAAACAATCCGGTTTATGAAGCTCTGTTGCATTCCCTAAATCACCTTCCATTTTCCTCAGGCTCCTCAGAAAACAAATTCATACCCGCATAACAAGACTGGGACAAACGTGAGTGTCCTAAGTATAGCATTTCCTTCTGTAAAACCAGACACACACAAATGTAACTGAGGAAACAGGTCTTGCACAAGAGGTCAATACTCCCAAGTGACCATGACCAACAGCTTAGAACCCCAGCTCTGACACAGCTGCAAGTCTGTGTGAAACCAGCAAGGCCGACAGCAAGCCGCCGAAAACGTGCAAAGGACCAGCTTTATGAAGAGCAGAAATTTCGTCCGTTAGTCGGGTGCATCAGTTAGTTGCTGGGAGTGCAGAAGCCTGGAAGGTTTACGAAAACCAGTCGGGGCGAGGCTTCGAGCCACAAGGTGACTCACAGCCTGATGGGGGCTATGACCGCTGCTGCCATGAGTGATGTCACAGTCCCCGCCAGGAGGGCCACGGGGCTGACCTTTGCGTGGATGAATGCAGAGGGCCAAAAGGAAGGAGCGAGCTGTCATCGCTAGGAGGCAGCTGGTGTGACGGGGGGACTGCTCCTTCTACAGCCTCCAAGAACAGCTCGGTGCGCCAGGCTGGGAAAGTGACAGGCTTCTACCTCCTGTAACCCCTGAGGGCGACGAGCTCTGCTCTCACTGCACAGAGTGCCTGCTTCAGGCCTGGGACTTGAGTCCCTGGGGTGACGTGGGGCAGGAATCATACCTCCGTGTGACGGCTCAGTGGCCCGGATGGAGAGGGACACTGCCGTGAGGGGAGACGTGGGGCAGGACCCCGGCCCACATCACCATCCGCTGAGCTCGGGAGTTTCTGCCCGGAAGACACCGGTCTCACTTTCTGTCCGTCTCCGTCAGGCGGCCAAACACAGCCCGCACCGCCCCCGCGCTCTTGCTGCGGCCCCGCGATCGCTCACGCGCGTCAGGCCTGACACCTGCAGGGGACACCAGGGAGGTGGAAAACCACTGCTATGGTTGCATGGAGCGCATTTCCCTTCCCTTCCACTCGGTGATATTAGGTGCAATTTGTTAAAGAAAAATCACCGGTAAATATTTTTCACATAGAAGAGAACGATTTGGGCGAGAGCGTCTTTATCGGGGGTAGAGGTCTCATTCTCTGTCTACCACAACACCCGGGAAGAGTAGATCCTAAGGGGAACATACCAGAGAGGAAAAAAATCACTAACGCGACACGGTTCCAACGTCTGTGGGGCCGTTTCGGACGCAGGCTCGCAGAATGGCAGCGGGCAAGGCGGACACCGCACACCGGGACCTCGCTGCGCACGCGCGGGCCCTCAGTCGGCCACTTTCCACCCTGTACATTGAGGCCCAGGGCTGCGAGGTTCCAGGAGAGGGGGTGCGCAGGTGCACCGTGCGTCAGGAACCCCCGGCCCAGGGGCACGCTGCGGCGGGAGCTTTTTCCAGAAGACCCTGAGCAGAGCGAGGGGGCGCAAACACAGACACTCAAACCGTGACCTGGGAGGAGTGGCACTGGGGTGAGGATTCCCAGAAGAAGTCTTGGGCGGACGGGACAGGACAGTCGTGTCATGCAACGCCACACGTGGGGCTCGAGCTCCCAACCCTGGGACCAAGAGTCACATGGTCTACGGACTGAGCCAGCCAGGCGCCCCATGACAGCTATTTTTAACCATCAAGTCTTCTCAGAGCGCAAACATCCCCTGGGGCGCTAATCACACCACAGTCCCCGTGACGTAGCTCATCACCTCTGCCCCCAGACCGCACCTCGTCTCTACGTCCGTATCCTTCCGTTTCTGGCTTCAATTCTCTTGCTTCCCACTTCTCCTCATTCTTTCAAGTTCTTTACATAACATTTTAAAGTGCTTAGAAATGTTAGTTATAACCTGGTAAAAAACAGGAGTCTCGAACCCCAGCGCCCCAGGGAACCAGCCGGTTCACGCACACAGGCCCCCCTTGCAAAGCGCCCGTGACCTCTCAGCGGGGAGGCATGAGAGGCGGGGGGGGGGGGGGGGGGGAAGCGACGAGGCTCACGGGCTTCCAGGCAGCCGCTCTAGCTGACCGCTGCCGTCCGAATCCAACGTGTCAGCTTCCGGGATTTCAAGAGGCCGGAGATCTGGAATTTTATATAAAACGTTTTCGTTATAAGTGCTGATTCATACGAAAACGTGGGCCGCTGAAGGCACCTCTGTGGATGTGTTGCAGTCCACGGCCCACCGGGTGTCTGACCTTTGGTTCGGGGAAGGAGGCGTGTGTGCAGGCATTGGCTACAAGAGCCTTGAGCTCCAGAGAGGATTCCCCATACGGCGGCCCAGAGCAGACTGAATCGCCAAGGAATCTCAGGAGGCTGCGGAGGCCACGTCCGGCGGGTGGACCGGCGCAGGGAGGGGTCTGGAGGGCAGCGAACTGAACTGAACTGAACTGACCGCACAAGGGGAGACAGCCCTCCTTACGCTCTAGCTGCCGGATGCTTACAGCGAAGACCCAACAGCTAGTCACGTGCTCGGCGGCCCTGCCCGAGGTGACGATCTCTGCCCCCCTCTTCCTCCGCACCACCGACACCCCGCACAGTCGCTGGCTCACCTGCGAGCCTCGGCCCTCCTTCCCGGATCACACCGCCACCAGGGCAGGGGTTCCGCCTGTTCTGTTCCCTGCTGTCCCCCAAAGCAGAGCGCGAGCCGGCGCACAGTGGGTCCTGACGAACACACGCAGAGTAAATGAACGCCCATCTACTGTGAAACCGACCTCTGGGTCCCAAACGCTGTCCAGCAGCCCTCTGGGGACCCCTGCTGAGCCCTCTGCTCCGTCTCCTACGTGGGCGAATGCAACCCTCGCCTCTGCTCCTGCCCGCCCCGTCTGCACTTGAGGCCGGGGTCCTTGACACCCTCAGAGAAAAAGAATCCCGGAAGGCGTCTGTCACCCTCTGGCCACAGACACCCGGGCCTCCTCCCGGCTGGATGCAGGGAGCCCCTCCCTTTGCATTTACTCTCCCTCTCTACTGGCTCCTTTCTGTCCGTCTTCAAACAACAAGCTGAGTTCTACCGTCTTAAACAAAACCTCGGCTCCCGACCCTGCCCTCGACTCCTGCCGCTCTCCCCCTGCTGTGCCTGCCGCCCAAGCTGTGGCTGGGACCGGCTTCCACAACCAGCCTCTGCCACATCTCCACGGGACAGATGTCTCCCGCCGTGCTCCTGGGTGAGCCAGCGAGGGACATGCCTACCGGCCCGCTTGCCAGAGCTCTGAACCCCCCGTGCTCACCTTTCCTCTTTGTTCCCACACCCGGTTTCCAAGCCCGGTTGCTGCCACCTCTGTCTCCATGGTGCTTTCCAGCCACCGTCCCAACCCAGGCCACCGTCACCATCAAGACCCTGGCTGAGCTTGGCTCCTCCTCTCCTGCTTTGCTTCCCACTGATTTTTGTGGTTGGGACGATTCTACAAAGAGGTCTGATCATTCAATCTGTGAAGCTGCTCACCGGCCTCTCAGAAACCCCTGGGCACGACCTGGCTCCTTCGGAGGCCTGAAAGGCCCGGCCCAATCTTGCCGTGGCCCCTCTCCAGCTCTTCTCTGCAAGGCCTGCCACCCCACCCCTCGCCCCAACCCCAGATCCCTGTGAACTTCTTTCTGCTCCTCCCACACCCCGCCTCTTCTCCGGCGTGGACCTTCTCAAGCGCCCGCCCCTCCATCCGAAACACTCCTCTGCGCTGCGACCCAACGTCTGCTCAGCCCCGACCCCTCGTGGTCCAGACCCTGGTCGGATGCCATCCTACGTGCCATACTTTGCTGGCCCTGACTATCGGGCACCATGCTAAAGCGGTCCACGTGGAGGTTCAAAGGGGGCAGAGCTCCTGTCTTCCACGCCGTTACGTGCCTGGCACGCCAGGGTGTTCGACGATGTATCTCCAGTGAGTGTAGGTCAAATAAAGGGATAAAGGCACCAGTTCCAGAAGCACTCGTGTAGATGGGCGTGAGGGTGTGGTACCAGGCGGTGGGGGTGCACCAACGGTTCTCCCTTCGTATCTGTTTCAGTGATGTTGGGTGGTCAGAGCGATGTTTTTGAAACCCACATCTCTGCACAGGACAGAGTCAACAGCCACTCAGCATCCATTCTCCTGCCTTCTATGAGGCTCACGGTTCAAACACGTCACCTTCCAGACTCCCTTGTGTTGGATTTTGGATGCAGATTCTGTTCCACATATAAGGTGACCGACTGAGTGACCGTGAAGAAAGGACTCTATGTTTAGTGTTGTCTTTACGGCACGTTTACGAAAATTTAGGGATTCCAGTAGAAAACTGGAAGGAATCACTGATACGCTGATTACAGAATAAGGAAACAATAGGATCTCAACAGGCTAGGGGACTGGAATCCAACGTTTACTGGGTGCAAAGTTCTACGCTTGGGACCAAGGGGCCAAGTGCACAAGGAACAGTCCTGAGCAAGGAAGGGCTTCGTAGCAGTCGTAACGAAAAGAGGTACTTCAGACTTTAAGCTGAATTTAAGAAAAACAGTGTGACGCGGCTCCAAAAGGCTAAAGGGAACTTAGAGCGCATCACAAGGAGTAGGATTCTGAGGAGGGAAGGAGGTTACAGCCTCACCCGATTCTGCGCTCGCTCGTTAGAGCCACACGCGTAAACCCACGACATCAGTTCTGGGCACAAAGACCCTCCTTGCCAGCTAACAGCTTATCCAGAGGACAAACAAAAAGGAGTTAAAACCATGACCGTGAGGAGGAGCTCTAAGGAGCCAGGAAGACGTCCCGGAGAACGGGTAGACGGAACAGGACTATGTGCCACACTGCCGCTCGAAATTCTGCGATATGGGACAAGAGGGCCTGCCGTGCTCTGGGTAGTCCCCAAGGACGGCACTACGCGAGCAATTACAGAAGCCAGAGGGAGGCTGGTGACGGCACCGCCTGAGGAGACATGACACAGCCAGAGCAGCAGGCGAGAAGGGCACTGGGCGGGAGGGGGCCTCCCCGGTACCGTGGGGGGGCCCTGACGCAGAGGCTTCTAGCTGTGTGGGGAGCGTGCAGGGGGCGGGGGGCCCTGACTTGGACTGTACTCTCCTTCTGGTTCTTCTGTACCCGGGGACTCTGTGATTCGGGGGCCCGGTTAGGGGCCGCTGCTTAGGCAGGCTCCACGCACCAACGTCCCGGCTAGAAAGCGGGGCCGCTGCCCGCTCCCGTCACAAAGCCCGGCTGGATCTTATCTGGACCCCACGCGGTGAGTACTGTGTGTTCATCCTGCCACAATTCCCGCTCCCTGGGGGGGAAGATTCTGGTCTGGGCCTTCTTCCCGTCTGCCAGTGTCCAGCAGAGTGCCTTGCGCAAAGCAGGAACTCAAAACCCAAGGTTTGGTCTAATTTTAGGATTTTTCTTCCGACTGGAATCACAACGTGCCTTGTATTGTATAACGCCACTCCCGCTACACGCACGATTTCATCTCAGCGCAACCACGCATCAGGAACGCCCGCGGAGCTCTAAAGCTACCAGCGAACGGGCTTCCCGCAGACCCACGTCACCAGAGACGCTGCTGACTGGTCCCCCGGCCCCCAAGCACTTCTAACCAAGGCCCGGCTGGAGGACCACCGGCTCATCCCGTAAGGAAACGAAGACTGTCGCAAGGAAACACCAGCTGACACAACGGTCCCCGGTCTTTTCCCGAACGGGGAGTATTTCTTCTTTACTCTCCTTAACACTGGACGTGCCGAACCTCTCTGTCTCTCTCGGGTAGAAAGCTATCAGAGAATCCTACTTTATTTATTCTCCGGGGATAATATTTAAGTACGATGCCACAAGGCGAAGGGCACTTAAATCAACGTCCTCTGCTACCTCGAAACGCCACGGGGATACGTACACACCCGTGCTAGGAACAAGCGATCTCGCGGAAGTTCGAGAGTCACCTAAGGGGCCCGCCATACCTGGACCGAGCAGCGGCGATCGACTCAGGTGGGCGCCGGCCTGCTGTGACGGCGGCGCCTCGACCACGTCCGTGCTGCTGCTCGTGGTGGTGGTGGTGGTGGCGGCGGCGGCGGCCGTGGTACTGCTCTGCATGCCCGGGTTGTTTCTGTCCCACATGTTTACAGTTTTATTATTGTAGTTGCTCGGGTCGCCCCAAGCTGAGGTACCATCATCGATTTCCATTTTGCGTCGAATGGATGGCGGAGAAGGCTCCTCCCAGCCCGTGGCCTCACTGTTGTCCTTCTGTTTGACAGGGACCGGACCCCCGATCCACCCGGTTCCCGTCTGCTTAACGGAAGCGGCTCCTCCCCAGTTACTCACATTGCTGTCTTGGGGTTTGCCCGCCCAGTTCTGCTGGGGGCCAGGTTTTAAAGACTCTCCCCAGTTTGTCCCTGGATTGACCTTTGCGTTTGTGCCATTACCCCAGCCACTGGTCCCAGACCTGGTAGCGTCGTTCCAACCAGACCCTGGCCGATTACTGTCGGCATCCCATCCAGAGCCATTTTTTTTCCCGTCCCCCAAGTGTCCGAGGACGGAAGACGAGTCCGCCCAATCTCCCCCTCCAGCGCTCCAGGCCGGACTGGATTTTTGTCCGTCTCCCCAGGTTTGAGATTTGGGCTTCTGGGGCTCCCCCCAGGTGGGCGACTTGTCCTCCTGGTTTCCGGTCCCACTCCAAGCGTGGCCGCTCTTGGCGACAGCAGCAGCAGCAGCATTATTAACAGCAGTAGAGCTTATCGAGTCCCCCCAGACCCCCGGGCCATTTGGCGCTTTGTTGCTGCCGTCCCCCCACCCTGTGCTCGCCGGCGCAGCAGCAGGCGGTGAGCTGACCCACCCGGATACTGCAGAGGTATTTGTACTGCTCACGATGGACCCATCACTCTTCGCCCCTGAGTGTGAAGGCTGAGGAGCCGCACAGCCCCAGGCCTCTGTCCCGTTGTCACTTTTCCTCTCAGACCTAGGGGACTCCTCAAATTCCCAGGCAGTGTTTTGCTTCACGGGAGTCTGTCCCCAACCAGTATTAGACAAGACTCTTGGGTCCAGATCGTTCCTTGGCAGCTGGATATGCCCTGGGTCTGGGATCCCTTTCTCTCGCCTCCGGCCTTCTGCTCCCTCCCTCCCGGGGCCCCCTTCGTGGTGACTGCCGGAACTGTCGCTACTTCCTTCGCTCGCCGTGGTTCCAGAAGACGCAGCTTTGGCCCAAGAGTTCACGTGCTCGCTGCCGGGCTGCACGGCAGCATTCTGGCCGCTGACGCTCGGCCCGTCCCACCCTGTCGATCCTTTCCCGTTGCCGTCACCGTTGGAATGCTGGTTCGGGGGCTTCCCCCACTCCCCATTCACACCGTTAGAGGCGCTTCGGGTGGGGTGGCCCCAAGCCCCCGAATGGATGTGACCGACGCCGCTGCCGTTGCCGCCGCCGCCCCGTCCCCAGGCGAGGAGCCCGGGGCCGGCAGGAGGGCCCGAGTCCCAGGCGTTACCGCCACTTCCTTCCTTCTGCGCCGCACTGCTGGATCCGTTCTGTTTAGCGCTCAACGCCGAGTTCACAGTGTCTCCGTTCCCCTGACTGAAGCCAGAGCTGCTGCTTCCCGCGGCAGGGTTACCCGGGGACAGGCCCCACACGGAACCGCCGAGTCCTTCACCGCCGCTCCCTCCGACTTGAGAAACCGAGGATCCGTTAGCACCAGGAAGGCCTTGCAGGTGGGGTGGGATGATGGCCCCCATGCCGACGGCCATGCCCCAGTTTGGCAGTCCGTTCGTCTGCATTGCATTGACAGGGTTTGGCGAAGAGTTCATGGGGTTAGTGTTATTTGGTCCATCAGTGTTAAGGTTCTGAGGTTGTACGCTGAAAGACACATTCTGAGAAGCGGACGTTTGTGGTTCTGTGCTCTCCGGCGGCAGCAGGCTTCCCCAAGCACCTAAAGTGCCCGGCGGGTTCCCGTTCTGGTTGCCCGCGTTTTGACCTATGGCACTGACCGGACTGCAAATACTGGAAGGGTTGCCTGTCGCCACAGTTCCTTCGTGTCCGAGTACGGGCCAGGCAGCGGGGTTGGCATTAGGGTTCAGGTTAAGATTAATGCCGGCATTGGAGTTGGAAGCACCCCAGCAATTCTGACTTCTCCCGTCTCCGATCATGCTGTCCATTTTCCCATCCCCGCCGCCGAGGGAGCAGTGAGCTGGGCCCGAGCTGGGGCCCGCGGCTACGCCCCACACTCGGGCCGCGTTCCCGTTCCCGTTGGCGCCCCCTGCTCCCAGGGCACCCTGGTTAGAAGGGCTCTGGACGGGCACCCCGTTGGTGCCATTACTGCCGTTCGTCTTCTTGGTGTGTCCGGTGAAGGCGCCCTGGGCACTCCCCGTAGCCATGCTACTGTTCTCCGAGCCACAGTTGGAGGCAGAGTCAGTGTCCGTAGTGCATTCTGAGGCAGACTCAGTCTCTGTTCCTGTGATGGAAGGCCACGCCTCCTTGTCGGTCCTGTCTGTGATCACTTGGTCCCAGCTGCAGCTGGCTTCGCTTCTGTGCGTGGGCTGCTGTCCCCGGTGGGAACTGTCATAGTGATCTGCCGATCCGCCGTGACCGAGATCTGCAAAAGATGAAACACACGCGGAATTAGATCTTGCTCGCGTGGGTCAGCGGAGCCCCTGTTAACTAGTCTTTGGGAGAGGCCCCTCATCTCCAGCTTCAATTCTGAGCGGCACGTGCTAAAAAACGACTCAAAGGAAACAGTTATTCGGCATCGTCCTAAGTTCCCATTTGAAAAACGGCTGACGTTTCTACAATTATATGCGTTCTGACCACGACAGCACAGCGTCATCCCTCTGGAGGAGCCTCACAGGACGCGTGAGCACGCGGGCGTCTCGGAAGGCGTCCGCCGTAAAGGAAGCTGCATAGCTGAAACGCAGCACGCTGGAAATTTCGGTGGCCGTGGCACACCTAAACCTACTCAGACTTTGGAAATGCCGGGGACGACGTGTCCACACGCGGCCTTGAGTCCAGCCCGGAGTTCTCTTCAAGACCTCCAGCCGGAGCTAGCATAGAGTACAGAGGCTACACCGCTCATTTAGTAGAAAACGAGTGTAAATACGGTGCGAAACTGCGGAACAGAACCAGTATTTTGGGGGTGGGGGACAGAGGGAGAGAGAGAAGAGGCATCAGAAAATGCTATCTTGTTATCAGGGGTACCAAGGATTAGTTATACTATTAATTTATATGTGTAATGACATTTACACTATTTATCTAGTATGACCAGCAATTATGGCTTATCATTGTTTCCTCTGTGTTAATAACAACAAATGAGAAGTCTCGAAGGCTCTCCAAGGATTCCTTCCACCCTTGCTTTCCATTTCCTTAACCTGCAGCCTTCTCATTGGAGACCCCCAGAATCACTTTATACAGTGTCTTCCTATATTGCATTTATATCATTTCACTCTTGGTGAAATGCTTTTAAAGAAGAATTTAATGGGGCGCCTGGGTGGCTCAGTCGGTTGAGCATCCCAGTTCAGCTCAGGTCATGATCTCACACTCCGTGAGTTCGAGCCCCGCGTCGGGCTCCGTGTTGACAGCTCAGAGCCTGGAGGCTGATAAGGATTCTGTGTCTCCCTCTCTCTCTGCCCCTCCCCTGCTCATGCTCTGTCTCTCTCTGTCTCAAAAATAAATAAAAACATTAAAAAAAAAATTAAAAAAAAAATAAAGAAGCATTTAAAGGTGAAATGCATTTATTTTTTTTCAAAATTACTTTCATTTATTTAAAAAGTTTTTTTTAATGTTTATTTTTGAGAGAGAGAGAGAGAGAGAGAGAGAGAGAATGAGCACGCGTGTAAAGTAAGGGCAGAGAGAGAGGGAGACACAGAATCCAAAGCAGGCTCCAGGCTCTGAGCTGTCAGCCCAGAGCCCGATGCGGGGCTGGAACTCACGAATCATGAGACCATGACCTGAGCCGAAGTCGGACGCTTAGCCGACTGAGCCACCCAGGTGCCCCAAGGTGAAATGCTTTTAAAGAATCCACCATTTGGTATCTGCATTTTATTTCCTAGTTATTCGAGTATTTCTAACATTGCAATCCAACTTCTATTCCAACGGATTTTCCAGCAGACTGCATTACAAGTATGTATCACTCGGGGCACCTGGGTAGCTCAGTCCGTTAAACATCTGACAGCTCAGAGCTTGGAGCCTGCTTTAGATTCTGTGTCTCCCTCTCTCTCTCTCTGTCCCTGCCCCACTTGTGCTCGCTCTCTCTCAAAAATAAATTAGCATTAAAAAAAAAATTGATGTATGTACGTATGTATCACTCAAAAGTAAATAAAATTAATATAAAAAATTAATTTAACTTATACATACAACTCACACAACTTAGAAATCTTTGACAGTTTCTTCAAACAGTATGACAGATAATTGCAATAAATATTTCTTCTCTTTTACAATCCTTTCATCATTATGTTTTCTTCAATTTTTTTAGTAAGAAAAAACTTACTCCTAAGGCAATAAAACTGGGCTTCCCCCTTAAAATTTAATGAAGCTAAAAGAAAGGGAGAGAGTGCAAAGAATGATCATCACTACAGCCACAAAGAACATCCTAGAGACAACTTCAACCTTAAAAAAAAAAAAAAAGAAAGAAAAAGGTTTTGGTGTCTGATTTAACTGGGAGGTGATGAATTTAAGCTATTTAAAAAAAATGTTTATTTCTTTATTTTGAGAGAGAGTGAGTGAGTGTGGGAGGGGCAGAGAGAGAGAGAGAGAGAGAGAGAGAGAGAGGCAGAGTGAGAATCCCAGGCAGGCTCCAAGCTGTCAGCACAGAGCCCAACGCGGGGCTTGATCTCACAAACTGTGAGATCATGACCAGAGTCGATATCAAGAGTCGGACACAACCGATTGAGCCACCCAGGAGCCCCTTTGCAACCCCGGTTTGTGACAATTTCCCCCACGGGTTTTGTGTGTGCTACAAAAACTAGCTTTTGTAATAACTAATTTAAAGAAATGAATGAGCCTCTTGTCATTGAACACAGAAAATAAGACCAAGTTAAAAAACGGGGATTATCGCTCATTATCAACAAATCTCCCACTGTTCACTCCCATCAGTCCTGCTTCCTTCAGGGACAGGATATACCAGGAGGCAGACCACTCCCCTCCTGACCAGGCTAGCCCTCACCGCAACCCACACCTAGAAGCCAGGACAGAAACAACCTGGCTTCCGGTGTGTCCCTTCCGAGACCTGGAGTACCTTCTGGATACATCGTATTATCATTTCTCTCCCGTAACAGGTCACAGTGTAAGAGTCCGTTCTCTCTTAATGGTCCAGAGGGTTTGGGCAAAATGCTTTCTGATTACTGCTCACCTCCCAATCTGATGGACTCACACACAGTTATACCTCAGGTCTGAAAAAGGTGTTTGCATCCTTGATGGTACGAAGGACAGCATCACAGGCCAGTGGAAAAAGGAAGGCCTAGCTAACAAATGCTGTTGGGACAAGTGGCGAGTCATATGGAAAACATAAAAATAGATCCCTGCCTTCTTTCATATACCGAAATAAGTTCTAGATGGATTAAAGACCTAATTACGAAAAGTAAAACTTTTTAAAAGATGTTTATTTATTTTGAGAGAGAGAGAGAGAGAGAGAAAGAGAGAGACAGAGGGAGAGAGGGGGAGAGCACGCACATGTGCACAAGTGGGGAAGGAGCAGAGAGAGAAGGAGAGAAGGAATCCCAAGCAGGCTTCACGCTGTCAGCATAGAGCCTGATATAGGTCTCGATCTCACAAACCATGAGATCGTGACCGGAGCCGAAATCAAGAGTCAGAGGCTTATACGACTGAGCCACCCAGGAGCCCCAGTGAAACTTTTTTTTTTTTTTTAATTTTTTTTTTCAACGTTTATTTATTTTTAGGACAGAGAGAGACAGAGCATGAACGGGGGAGGGGCAGAGAGAGAGGGAGACACAGAATCGGAAACAGGCTCCAGGCTCCGAGCCATCAGCCCAGAGCCTGACGCGGGGCTCGAACTCACGGACCGCGAGATCGTGACCTGGCTGAAGTCGGACGCTTCACCGACTGCGCCACCCAGGCGCCCCCAGTGAAACTTTTTTAAGCTCAATAAGTAAATACAGAAAGCTGTCGCCATGACCTGGGGCATTCATCTTCTTAAAGAGTTGATAAATCTGACTAGTTAATATTGAAAACACTTGTATGACAGAAGATATCATACAAAGGAAGCTAAAAAACGAGCCACAGACAGGAAGAAGAGAGAACAGATAAACAGTGATTATCAGGATAAAGAACTCCTAAACTCAATGAGAAAAAGACAAGCCAACAAAAATGGGAAAAGGAAGATGCAAGTTAGAGGATGCCTGCGGTAGCTGCTAAAACATGAAATAACAACCAGTCTCATCAACCATTAAGAGACGCACTTGAGCACCACGAGACACCATCTTACACTCTGGTCATTTTACACAAAACCATGAGGACTGATTCCCTTCGGCAGAGGCGAGAATGGGATCGAGCAACGTCCGGAACGTTTCTAAAATAGAGATCTGAAGCAAACACGGCAAAAGATGACGTTGACTGCGTATTGTAGACAGTTGTATCATTTTCTGTACACTTTCTGCTACTGCAAATGTTTAAAAGAAAAAATTAAATGCTTAGGGGCGCCTGGGTGGCTCAGTAGGTTCAGTGTCCGACCCTCGGTTTCAGCTCAGGTCACGCACGGTCCCAGGGTTGTGGGATCGAGCCCCGCGTCTTGCTCCATGCTGATGGCGGAGCCTGCTTAAGAGTCTGCCTCTACCCCTCCCCTGCGTATGTGCGCACGTCCCCTCTCCTTCTAAATAAAAACGAAACAAAACAAAAAATTAAATGCTTCATTGTGATAACAAAGGCGACATAGCTGGAATCCCAAAAGGTACCCAAGATGAGTGGCCACTGTTATTAGACAGTAGGAATGCAATTAAAAGATCGAACCTCTACTGTTCGAAAACTGTCCTAACTTTACGCATGCAAAGAGATGAAAACACCAATCTGGTCACTGAGTTACGTTTAATTCCGGAGGTGAGTTCCTCGAGGGCACGGATGCATCTTTTGAGTTTTAGAGGCATCATGCCTGCCACGTGGCAGGCGACCAATAAAGGTTTCCTGGACAAACCAAAGCATATGCGTCGAGTAGCGAACCTGAGTTCCAGCTAAAGGCGCAAGTGACCCCAACAATGTGAAGTCCCTTCACTCCACAAAGACGATGACAGACCACATAAACCCTAGGGTTCTCAACTCCAAACTGGACGATTTCTGGAACTGACAAATACTACACACACACACACACACACACACACACACACACACACACAAGTTGCAAGCGACGTGTGTGGCATATTCAATCTTAAGCAAAGATTTTTTGTGGTAAAACAGACATTTCCCATCTCCGCCCTTTTCGAGTATACAGTGAGGTGGCTTGAAGCACATTCACGCCGCACAAGCATCAGCACACTGGAGTGTATACCTGTTCCACACCAGCTCCTCCTTCTGCCCCGCCCCCCAGCCCCCAGGCTCTGGTCACCACCACTCGACTTTCACACTCTGGGACTCTGACTATCCCACGAACTTCCTATAAATGGAATTCGTGCAATCTTTGTCCTTTTGGTCTGGCTGATTTCAGTCAGCATGTTTTCCGGGTTCATTTGTGTTGTAGCAGGTGTCCCAATGTCCTTCCTTTTTCCTTTAACGTTTATCTTTGAGAGAGAGAGACAGAGAGAGACAGAATGTGAGCGGTGGAGGGGCAGAGAGAGAGAGGGAGGCAGGCTCCAGGCTCCGAGCTGTCAGCACAGAGCCTGATGCAGGGCTTGAACTCAGGAACCATGAGATCATGACGTGAGCCGAAGTCGGACGCTTAACCGACTGAGCCCCCCAGGTGCCCCGAGAATTTCCTTCCTCTTTAAGGCTGACCCACACTCCACTGTATGCATACGCCACATCGTGTTTACCGACTCATCCGTCCAGGGACGATCTGGGTTGTTTCTACCTTTTGGCTACGGTGAAAAATGCTGCTATAAATACGAGTGGACAAATACCTGTTCCAGTCCCTCTTTTCAATTCTTTTGGGTACACACGCAGAAGTGGGACAGCGGGGTGACGGGGTAAATCCATGTTTAATTTCTTGAGGCAATGCCACACTGTGTCCCATAGTGGCTGCACCATTTTAAGCATTTCTAACAGCAAGACACGGGGTTCCATTTGCTCCACATCCTTGACAACACTTGTTACCTTCTGTTGGAAAAACAGCCATCCTAATGGATATTTTTAGAGTCGAACTTACTTATTCTGTTTAAAATAAACAGAGTCAAAGACAAAACGCTACACGGTCTGGCAAGAAAACACCACAAAACCCAGTGCATTTTCAATAAATACCGTAGAACAATTCCAACATATGCCATCCTGTTACTCAGATGATTTTGTTTTGGAATTTGCTATAAATATTTATAATCAAAATATGAAACTGTAAATAATAAATATGAATACAAAAATGAGCCAGAACATTTGAGACATTATGAGATGATAAAATATAGGGGCACCGTTACCGCTTATGAGAAAAATAAACAAATGCAGATCTTTACATTTGCTAACACTCTGTAAGAAAAGGCAATTTATAAACTTCCCTATGAGGCAGGAAGAGGCCAGGGCTGACAAATACTTAAATTCTGTACTTTCACAGATAGTTCTTTGTCTTTAGAGCTTTCCAACACCAACAAAGGGCCAAGGACCAAAGGCTAACGCTGGATTCAAGGAGATGACCATGTGAGAAAAGTAATTCTTTTCATTAACAAAAATGAAAACATCTCAAAGTTTGAAGTACCCCCAGTCATTAGGCTAAAAAAGGCTGATAACTGCACCGAGGTGCAGCCGGGGTATCAGAGGCGCGGGGGCAGCCGGCTGTCTCTGTCAGTACGGCCATCTTGGGAAGAGATGACCGCCGTGACAATAAGGCCCCCGCTGACGTTCGTTCCTTCCCAGGGTCTGAGGCAAAGAGCTCCAGAAAAGCAGGAGCAGGGCAGTCCTGGCAGGAAGGAAAGTCACTTCTACGGACATGCCCGACATATGAGACAGCAGATGGGCAGGATCAAGTCAATCAAGTCATGCCTGTGAGTTTAGATGTGAGTATCTCTAGAAACTTCCACTTAAAAATGATCTCAGGGTGGTGAGTTTGAGCCCCATGTTGGGTACAGAGATTACGTAAAATTAATAAATAAATTAAAACTTAAACAAAAGAGAGAGAGAGAAACAAAACCTCCCTGCGAACGTCCCCTGGCCGAGCTCCCCACTTCTCGACTGGGTTAGGGTCACAGTGCCCCAGGAGCCCCCCCGCCCCCCGAAGCCACCCTGATCCTCTGCAGGGAGCCCCACACCACGTGTTCTTTCCAGACGGACACCCAGCACATCGCGACTGCGCGCTGCAACACTTCAAAGGGCTCCTAACGTAAAGACCCAAGTCTGCGGGTCACCCACCGGGCTTGGCTGTCTCTCGGGACTCCATCTCACACCGTCCCTTCCCCTCCTCTGTGCTCAAGCCAGGTCCACCAGACTCCTCCACCCGCGCTCTGCTCCCCACGGGCAGGGCCTCGCTAGCAGCTGCCCCCGACCCGGACTCCAGGCCTCCTCTTCTCGCCCATCTCAGCTCCGCAGACATCTCAGCCGAGAAGCGTTCTTCCCTCGCCGCTGGGGCCCTCGGACACATTAAACTTGACAGTCTGCTTTCCTTTTCATTCGTTTAGACCAGGGCCTGGCAAACATTTTCTGTGAAGGGCCAAAGAGTAAATATTTTAGGCCCTGTGGGCCATATGGCCTCTGAAACAACCACTCTGCTCTGTCACCGGGGTGGCAAAAGCCGCCGTGGATAATACGTAAATGAAGGAGTATGGCCGTGTCCCAACAAAACTTTATTTACAAAAGCAGGTGGCAGGCTAGATTTGGCTTGCGGGCCGCGCTTGCCAAGCCCTGATTTAGATGAGAACTATCTCGGAGCGCCTCCTACGTGCGGGCATCATGCTGGCGACACAGTGCTGAACCAGACAGACAAGCTCCTTCTCTCATGGAGCGTACATCTTGGTGTGCGTTATTCATCCGTGTGACAGTCTGTCTCTCCCTCTAGGCTGTAGATTCTGACAAGACAAGGACGGCCCAGTTTTTTCCTCCCGTGTTCGGTAGAGCATCTGACACGATTACAATTAGCAGTGAAAAAGTTTACATTTACAAAAAGTTGTAACTGACATTAGAAATCTACAACGATCGATCGCCTCTCGGCCTTTTGGCTAAGATCAAACGTAGACATCTACAACGGACACGTAGTGTCCTTCAAAGGTGGGTCCTGGAGTGAAGAAGTCTGGGGCAACACCGTTCTACTTAAAACAAAGCAAACTGCTGGGCCGTGTATGCCCTCCCCCACCGCCCCGCCGCCTGTACGGTCTCCCCCCGGGTCCCCCTGGGTCCCAGACAAGCTGCGGGCTCTGGGGCACCTTGTGGCCTGGCACACCTCCCGTCCCCATGTCGGTTTCAGCCGCAGCTGCTGACATTTCACGTCTGGCCTGCCATCACTGGGCACGCTGCTCCTCCCTCCTCCTCCTTTCTTCTAGTTCAGGGGCTCTTCCGTTTCTTACTTCTTGGTCCTTCGACAACATCAGAATAAACTAGGTCTCCAAAAATTAATTCAGTGGCAGTACGTGGAGACTGAAAGTACATAAAAAGTACCTAAAAAGTGGGGCGCCTGGGTGGCGCAGTCGGTTGAGCGTCCGACTTCAGCCAGGTCACGATCTCGCGGTCCGGGAGTTCGAGCCCCGCGTCGGGCTCTGGGCTGATGGCTCGGAGCCTGGAGCCTGTTTCCGATTCTGTGTCTCCCTCTCTCTCTCTGCCCCTCCCCCATTCATGCTCTGTCTCTCTCTGTCCCAAAAATAAATAAACGTTGAAAAAAAAAAATTAAAAAAAAAAAAAAAAGTACCTAAAAAGTAAACAGAAGGTATTCTTGTGTTTCCAAGGGCAGGTTCTAGGTATTTCTCTGAAAATTACAAATGCAAAAATAAATACATAAAAAAACCAAAGGGGTCTCTGGGTGGCTCAGTTGGTTGAGCATCCGACTCTTTTTTTTTTTTTTTTTTTAACTTTCTTGGAAAAAGCTTGTTTATTTATTTTCAGGGGGGAGGTGGTGGTGGGAGAGTCCCAAGCAGACTCCACACGGTCAGTGCAGAGCCTGATGTGGATGGACCTCGGTCTCATGAACTGCAAGATCATGACCTGCGCCAAAATCAAGAGTTGGACGCGTAACCAGCCGAGGCACCCAGGTGCCCTGAGTGTCCAACTTCCACGAAGAGCATGGAACCTGCTTGAGATTCTCTTTTTCTTTCTCTTTCTCTGTCTCTGTCTCTGTCTCTCTCTGTCTCTTTCTCCCTCCCTCCCTCCGCCCCTCTCCCAGCTTGCATGGTCTCTCACTTTCTCATTTAAAAAAAAAAAAAAAAAAAAAAAAAGCCGGGACTAAACATCACACCGAGCTATCGTTTTACTATCAGAAACAATTCTGAAGTAGCGAACCCTCTCATTTTACTTTCCCTTCAAGGAAGTGGCATCAACAGACACAGACAGGGCTGCGTGGCCGGCTCAGTCGGTGGATCGTGAGATTCTTCATCCTGGGGTTGTGAGTTCGAGCCCCACACTGGGCACAGAGATTACGAAATAAATAAAATAAAACTTAAAAAAATACACAGAGTTCAACTGCTATAAAGGGCATTATTGGGACAACTGGTGAAATTCAAGTGTATTAAATTCAGGTACACTAGCTAATGGGATTATGCCAAAGTTAAAGGTCCTAAATCTATCATTACACTGTGGCTGTAGAAGAGAGCATCTCTGTACACAGCAGCCATTGAAGGGCCGTGATGCCTGCAGTTTACTTCCGAATGCTGCTCCAACAAAACAAATAAATGAGCACATGTGGGAAGCGAGACCCACGCAGGATGGCCAACAGAAAGCCCAACGTCAACCCACAGAGTAAAGATTAGTAACGCGTTGCTCCTGTACTTTTTATATCAAAAATAAACAAGAGTTCTCGTTTGCTGCACATCAGCAAGTTGGGAACGCGCAGCCTCTTGTCAAAGACATGTGAGTTTCAGAATGCCAGCCACTCTGCCAGGAGAGGGCCGGGAGTCTGTTCGGCACCAAAGGTGGTGCCCTGGGCCCTGTTTCCCGAGGCAGCAGCACTGCTGAGACGGCCCTGTTTGGGGCGTCAGGTCTATGGAAACCTCACCGAGCCCACACGAGCTGACCTGGCTCAAAACCCGGAGTGCAAGAAGGAACGACCGCGGCCCTGAGACGGCCCCTTCCGGCAGGTGAGACCCCACCCCGCCCACACCCACCACACGTGTGAGACCTGGGACCCAGGCCTGGATCGTCGGTAGAGGACACACGCGTCAGGCTGTAGAGCAAATATTAGAACTAGAACACTGGGATTTCTTCCTTACCTTCTATGCTAAAAAATAAAACCAAATGCTAATTTTTCTCCATCCTCCACTTTGCTGGCCGTAGCTGAGGCTAAGACAGTAACGATAATCTAACCTGAGGGCCTTGCCGTGGGAGATGGGGACAGGGAGTGATATTTAGCTGGCAGAGTTAACAGGACCTACAGAAAGACTGGACATGTGGGGAGCGGGACAGGAGGACTCAAGAGTGAAGCCCAGATCTGGGGTTTGGGCGCTGAGCTCGGGAGCACCGGAGTAAGAGCAGTTCTGAGAAGGGGGAGGAGGAAGGGAGATGACGGTGCAGACTCAGCAGGGAGTCTGGGGTGCTCGCGAGACATCCAGGCAGATCCGCCCCAAAGTCCGGGGAGAAATCAGCCAGGAGCTCAGATGTGCGTGGTTCAGCTCATCAGCACAGGGCGTGTCCTTGTCCCCTCTGTCTCCGCGTGGATGGGGGCAACGCTGCCGGTGCTTTATCTAGCTCTTTAAAAGGCCACCAGTGCCACTCCTGTCTCCTCCCCATGCCCGTCAGCCTCCTCAACAGCCCAGCCGAGTGGGAGCCGCATCTAACAGGCGCCGTCCCTGAGCAGCATCCTCTTCCTCAACAGCGAGAACACGTCCACAGGTGGCACACGCCAGGAGACAAGTGCTCGCGACTCAGAGGTGAGCCGGACGTTCCAGAACCAGGCATGAGCAGCGGGAAGGGGCAGAAAAGAGTGAGAAGGCCGGGGGAGAAGAGCACGAGGAAGGGAGAGATGAAAGCAGATGAAGAAATGTCTCAGAAGCGACCTTGAAGAGTGTTCCAGAGAACTGCGCACGCCCTGCACTCCCGCACGGAGAGGACAAAGGAGAGGGCCTGCTCGGTCCCCAGCGCTGCCCGAAAAGCCTGCATCCACTCGCAGCGAGGGCCTTTGTCCCCAACACTGCAAAGACCGGCGGTCTTTACACACGCAGCTCTTTGGAGGGGCCGAAGAGGAGGCTAACAAGTTAACGTGCTACTCGTTATCGATGGTGTTATTACTTACTACGTAGGCTGCTACAAATAGTTTCTATTTAAACGTCTTTAGTTGTAATGAAAACGGTGGATAAGGAACAAAATGAAAGGGACAATTATTATGATGTTTTTCATTGTAATTAAACTTTCAGATCTCCAAACTAATATAAGTATTTATCTAAGAAAAGTACTTTTGTGGGCGCGATTTACATTAAACACATAAAAACCAAGAAGTTAAGGATGAGTAGTAACAATCCCTCTATGCTGTAAGGCTACGCTTCTGATTTTTTTGGCCCTATTCCTTGTACATTCATGTATTTCTGGTACATTCCCAGTGTCCTAGGAGTGTTCTTATTTAAAAAAAAATTTTTTTTTTCAACGTTTATTTATTTTTGGGACAGAGAGAGACAGAGCATGAACGGAGGAGGGGCAGAGAGAGAGGGAGACACAGAATCGGAAACAGGCTCCAGGCTCTGAGCCATCAGCCCAGAGCCCGACGCGGGGCTCGAACTCACGGACCGCGAGATCGTGACCTGGCTGAAGTCGGACGCTTAACCGACTGCGCCACCCAGGCGCCCCTGTTCTTATTTTTTAAAAGATTAAAAAAAAAATTTTTTTTTTTGATGTTTATTTATTTATGAGAGAGAGAGAGAGAGAGCAAGAGCTGGGGAGGGGCGGAGAGAGAGGGAAACACAGAATCCGAAGCAGGCTCCAGGCTCTGAGCTGTCAGCACAGGCCCAACACGGGGCTTGAACTCACGAACCATGAGATCGTGACCTGAGCCCAAGTCCGAAGGTTAACAGACTGAGCCACCCAGGTGCCCCTAAAAGATTTTTTTTAATGTTTACTTGTTTTTGAGAGAGACAGAAAGACACGGTGTGAGCAGGGGAGGAGCAGAGAGGGAGGGAGACACAGAATCCGCAGCAGGCTCCAGGCTCCCAGTGGTCAGCACAGAGCCCGACGCGGGGCTCGAACCCACGAACTGCGAGATCGTGACCCGAGCCAAAGTCGGACGCTTAACCGGCTGAGCCACCCAGGCGCCCCATCCCGGGAGCGTTCTTTCAAACGTCTCTCTGTATAGGGCAGGGCCCCGTATCACACCTGTCTGCATGCAACCCCCATCACAGTGTCCTCAGCCACTGCTCCCTTAGACAGACTCGTCTAGCTGAGCACACCTGCTTCCCAGGCCCACCTGATGGGCTTACAGGGACTCCTCAGGTGAACGGACCCGGTGTCTTCAAGAAGAGGACCTTGTGCCGTGACAGAGGCAGGCACAGGACACACAGGCTCCATTCCTTCGCTACTTTTTCCTTATTTTCCTTATTCCACTTGTATCTTGTTTCCTCATTTTTTTCCCCCTGCTCAAGAAGTTTTACGAGGAGAATCATGTCCTATTGCTTCAATGTTAAAAAACACCAACAGTTCGGACATAAAAACGTGTTCAGAAGCCCGAAAGGTCTCAAAAACTAAAAAGCAAAAAGTTATGATTTTAACGCCACGGTTACGGTTTTCAACTAAAGGACTTGTTTTGAAAACACCACGCACCGCAGCCTTCTTAGCGCAGCGCTAAAGACAGCACAAGCGCCCAGACACAAGCAGGAGAGCTGACATCGCCAACACACGAGGTGTGACGCCCTGAGCCACTTTGGAAAATCAGGCCAGACTCACTCGCCGCTGTCCCTTCCCCACGAGGATGCCTCTGAAATCTGTGGGCCTCTGAGGAGCACAGTTTGAGCAGCTCTGTCCCAGGGATCCCTAACCGTGTCTCCCCTCCCTGTCCTCCTGCCGTCACCACGGCCACGGTCTTTATCAGCAGCCTGCCACCTCCGGCGCTGCTGCCACGCACTCTTTTTCTCTTTCAGTTTTTTAGAGAGAGACACAGAGAGAGAAAGTGTGTGCACAAGCGGGGGGTGGGGCTAGGGGAGGAGGGAGAGAGAGAATCTTCAGCTGGTTCCATGCTCAGCACGGGGCCCTACATGCGGCCCCATCCCACAACCCTGGGATCATGACCTGAGCCGAAATCAAGAGTCCACCGCTCAACCGACTGAGCCACCCAGGTGCCCCCACGACATATTCTGATAATTTATTCCAAAAATGAAAATGTAAAAAGGCCGTCATTCTCTTTATGTTGAAGGCACACCATTCTTCCTAAGAAAACTTTCTGACTTCAACAATATTTGAATAACATGCTTCTCATAAACCAAGGTTCACAGAGGGAATTATGCAAAGAAGAATCTGTGAAGTGACTGGCTTCCTAGGAGCGGGATTTTGAAGTGAAAGAGAGCTGTGAAGCGAAGCGAGACCGTATTCTCTTACAGGTATTCTAGACTCTCCTGCGTCGCCCAGGGGCTCTGGAAGGCTAACGCGCCTGCGATCCTAAGTCTGAGAGAGAGTACAGAGTTGTCCCAGCCGTAAGACAGCACATAGCACTTTGAAATTGCAAGCATCTCCACACACACTGAATTAACTGCCCCTTAACAGATCATGTCCACCTCAGAGACGGGGAAACCTCTGTTTCAGAGAGCTCACACTTGGAAAAGCTGTTTCGGCTAACCAGCAGTAAGGGCTGAACTGAACCCTGCATCTAGTGCCCCTCTCACTCTACCATCCTCTCAAACGAGTTCTCCCAAAAGAGCTGGAAAAAGAAAAATCGAATGAAGTTTGTCTATCACGTTAAAATCTCTTTTCTTCTGCCGCTAACGTTCTAAAAATACATGTCTCTATGAAAATCTAAGTAACGTAACCGCCTTAAGTGATTAAATTAAAACGGGTTACACAATAGCATGATTTAAAGAGAAAAGCCTCCTTTTTTTTTTTTAAATTCCAAAATGTTACCACACACACATAAGATCTTCAAGAATTTAACTCAGAACTTCCAGCGGCTGGAGTAAGCAACATCCTAATGAGGGATCAAATTCATCAGGTAGGGAAGCGCCGACACGGTTCACCCAGCAACGTGCAGAACGCTTCGTCAGCACGAGCACTGAGCCACTGACAAACAGCCCGCTGCTCGTTCTTCACCCCCAAAGTCCCGGGGACTGAAAGGATCAAACAGCAAACCACACATTATAGAAAGGAATTCCGAACGCTCTCCACGGCTGAAAATGGTTCCTAATGCTGACTGATAACACACGGCGCCCGCCACTCGTCCTTCCAGGAGCGGGATGAACGGAACCACCGCGCTCGGCTTTTGACAACCAGCGCCGCCTCCCCTCCCACCGCCTTTCCCGTGCGCCAGGAGGTCGTGGAGAAGGCGCTCTGAATCGACAACTCCATCTCGGGGCACAACTCTAAATATTTCACCTGTCAACTTCCACAAATACAAGGAATTATGAAATGCAGAACAGAGTAAAAGGTTTACTGAGAACAACAGTCCAAGTGTCCACAACACTCAGCTTTTGGGCCTGTGCTTTCTGCAAAGAAATGGCTTGGGGGCAGGTGAGGGACCTATCGGCGGCGCGGCAGGACCCAGGGCAGGCCGCTGGGCGCTCACAGCTCGGGGGAGGGAGCCGGCAGCGCTGGGGGGAGAGCCGCGGGAGCCCTCCGCCCCCGCCCCCGCCCCCGCAGCACGGCCACGGCCCAGGTGGCGCGGCCGAGGTGGCGCAGCGGGTGGCCACGACGCCATTTTATCCACTCGGGGCCCCGGGCGCAGAGCCGCGCCGCTCGCCTCCCCGCTCGCCTCCCCGCTCTCCCCGCTCGCTCGCGCCGAGCGCCGCCGGGGGTGGGGTACCTGCAGGCGCGGCCCGCCCGGGCCCGGAGACGCTGCCTCGCGAGCCGGCGGGGGCG
>NW_024412448.1:2650049-2697087 GCF_014898765.1 Herpailurus yagouaroundi | reverse complement strand
CCACCATGTCGGCCGCGCGCCGCCGGGACCCTCCCGCGCAGGCCTGCGGCTGGGCAACCTGCGGGCGCCCGCGGGGCCGGGGGCCGGCGATGCCCTTTCCGCGCCCTTTCCGCGCCGGGAGGTACCCGATTCATCCCCTGCCACGAGGGGGGAGGCACCCACCGAGGGATCTGAAAGCTCTGATTATCTAATTGCAGCTGACACTAAACCGATCTTCCTTCCTCTTTAAATTCTTTCGATTGTCACCCAACGTTTGCACTTGAGGACCGGCTACGGCTACGGCTACGGCTACGGCTACGGCTACGGCTACGGGGCGCACCACCGGGGGGCCCCTCTTCTGTTGTTTTGAAAGGCAGCCAGAAGAATAAGGCCTAGCGCCTACTGGCCGCGTGCAAATAAACGCTGTTCCTTCATAGTGCCTTTTGTTTTCCGTTCCTTCCTCCTTCCCGCTTTCTCTAAACAACCCTGAAACATTTGGCATACCAACACTGGCGATAATATTCTAAACGAGTCCCATATGTAAACTGGCAAGGGTCCAACTTCTTAATTACTTTCCTGCCTCTATCTAAAAAAGATCTAAGTAGCAAACACTACCCTACTGCATATCAATCAAAGCCTCTGTTTATAAATGTACAAAGCAGCCACCAAAACAATACATTGTTCTGCCTTTAGCACAATGAAAAAGACTTTTTTTTTTCAAGCTCTCAAGTGTCTCCAGCTACAGTTATGTGGCAGACTTGCAAAAACATAGTCTGCCTAGAAAACCACATGACAAAATGACATCTTTCTGGAACCTGGATGGTGTGAATCACTGCATTTATCTACTACCACTCATCTTACCAGTTACAACTTTTGCCAATTGGCTAAATGAGCTCCCCTCCAAATTAATACATGAATTAAAAAATCCATTCCCCCCCCCCCCCATTATTTTTTTAGAAGGCCAATGTTTTATTTCAGGACAAATGCTGTTTAAATAGGGAACCCGGAACCAAGGCTGGGGAACCCTGGCTTCTCCGTCTCGTCTCGTTTTGCAGGAGCCCCTCTCCAGCCCGGCAACTTGTATCTCTGTGGAAACCGCCCACGACGGAGGACTGGAGGGAGACCCGGCAAAAGCTCGGCTGGTTCTCGAACACAGGTCATTCTTTATCTCCACATGGCAAAGCACGGCGTCTGCCTCTGGAAGGTTCATAATGTCCCCTACACGTGTAACTGTTCCAAGGGGTCTTTGTCCGTACTGCCTCTTGACTGCCGCTCACCGACCACCAGATCGGGCCACTGGGCAGGCGATGGGCGCCGAGCCAACAGAGACGGGGCCGGCGAACAGATGTATTCCTAGTTAGAACCGCTGGGTCAGGGGACAGGACCACCTAGCGTGTTTATCAGTTCTCCCCAGCTGCCCTCCCCAGAGGCCGCACCAGTTCACATCCCTACCTGCAGCCAGTTGCCCACTGCCCCTCCCCACACTTCCACCTGCAGGGTGTGGTGGTTCCGGAGTCTCGCTGCGAAGACTAATAAACAAGTTAATACGTGTAAAGCACTCGGATCCGGCAAACAGTGAGCGCTCCCTCAATCTCCGGTGCCACAGTGACTACAATAGATTGTCAAGTTCTGGCAACTTGGTACGTGAAGAACGATGTAGCCCTGTTGTTTTCATCTTCGTTTAGGTTTCCCGTGGCCACACGTAACATTCTCTCTCAATGCTCAGGACTCACTTGTAGTAGCTTTATGGTCTGCCAGCCAACAATCTCTGCCCACTCTCCTACCGAACTGGTTTTTTTCCTCGTTGATTTATGGGAATGCTTGGTATTTCCTCTCAGGTTTTATTTGTGGGTTCGTACAAAAATCTGTAACTTTTTTATACATAACTTTGTCGGCCTTTCTTTGCACGGCTTCTTGCTTGACAGAAACCTTCAGGCCACGATGTGGAAATATTCTCCTGTGTCGCCTCTGATGGTTCTCCCGTGCGTTTTGCGTGTGGCTTTCTAGCGCTCCGTTGACCGGGGCCACCGTTTCCCAGGAGTCTGTAAGGCCACGTCATGCTCACCTCGGTCTCCACGCATGCACGTGTCTGTCCGCAGTCTCTCCACTGCATCGCCTCTGTTCGTTTGTTTTGTCTTGCCCCAGTCACACACAGTTGTAATCAATTACTAGGGCATCATTAGCTCTACTGGGTGGTTCATTATTCTTTTAAAAAACGTTCTTGGGGGCACCTGGATGGCTCAGTCGGTTAAGCGTCCGACTCGGGCTCAGGTCATGAACTCATGGTTTGTAAGTTCGAGCCCTGCATCGGGCTCTCTGCTGTCAGCACAGAGCCCGCTCCAGATCCTCTGTCTCTCTCTCTCTGTCTACCCCTCTCTTCTCTCTCTCTCTCGAAAAGAAATGAAAACATTAAAAAAAAAAAAAAAAAAGAATTTCTTGGCTTTTCTATTTATGTACGTTTACTCTCCTAGATGAACTTCCGAATCAGTCTATCAAGTTCGAAAAGTAATGTGCTGGGACAGCTCTGAATGTGGATTTGATGGGACTGGGTCATCACAGTAAGTTTGCTAGTTTATTGCCATGCTCCCTGGCAGTCACCTTTCCAGCCCTGTCTCCTCTTGCTGACCCCGGCACGCCGCCCCCCGCCACGCGGAACCACCTTCATTACCCAACGAGGCTCTCCCTGCGCGCAGGCTGCTCTATCACCTTCCCGACGAATCCAAAACTCAGCTTGTGTCGCCTCCATCAGAAAGCCTTCCTTGGTGGGCGCCCATCCTCAGTCTGGGTTATTGCGCATGTGACACCCCGCCGTTATCTCCGACTGGGCACCCCACCCCACCTGGGCCTCCCTATACTTAGTAGGCATTCAGTACGTGTTTTGCTCGATGACTTAACGCTAGAAGAAACTCTGGAAGGTCAGCCTCTTCTCCCTTGTCAGAGGCATACAAACGGCGTGTGGGACTGCCGCCTAAACATTCGGAGGGAGGAACAAAAGGAAAGAGACAGTGAAAAAGGATGAAGCCAGTGTATCGGTTTGTCAAAATACGGCAAAAACTGGCATTGCGGTTTTTCCATATGAACAAGTGTGACAGATTAATGTAAATTACAAGGTGAATCATAACGAAACTTAAGAGCTGGACTGATCTACTGACATATCCTCTTCAGAAGCATGTGCAACATAAAGGACACGAATGAATTAAAAAATCACTGTCAAGCTGGGTCTCTCTCCATATGCTACCAGCGCCTTCTACACCAGTAGAGAAAACGTATCTACGCTTGCTGGGCTAAAACAAGTGTGACTTCGGCTTTCAACTCTTCAAAACGCTCCCACGTCTCCACCTCCACCGCTCACTGGTATCTGTAAATCCTTTCTGTGTACCGGACGGATGCGATCACGGTCCCTTACTCCAGCGAGGACTGCAACAGTCCCCTCCCCATGGAGGAGGCAGCACTCAGATGGGAGGCAACCAGGATGCTCATGAATGCTGGCAGGTTTGCACCGTGTGACTGTTTAAACCTAAGAGCTATGATAAAGGTGATTCAAAGTCCACCAATTCCTTCCAGGGATATGTAACCTTCTCTAATCTTTGCCAATCACACTAAACCTTTTTTTTTCTTTTTTATCTATTTTGAGAGGGGGAGAGAGAGAGGGATCGTGTGTGCACATGCACGCACGCAAGCAGGGGACAGGTAAGAGAGAGGGAGAGAGAATCCTAAGCATGCTCTGCACTATCAACGCAGGGCCCGGCACGGGGCTCGATCCCACGACCATGAGATCATATCCTGAGCCGAGATCAAGAGTTGGACGCTTCACCGCCTGAGTCACCCGGGTGCCCCCCCCACGAAACCTTTTGGGGGAAGAAGGGTCCACATACTGATACACCTTGTATGTGTGTATTAATTTTTGTGCTGGGCTGAAATAACCCCTTTCCACTTTTCTTTTCACGAGAAACGGTCTGCTCTTAAAATCTGAAGGATAAGTCACGTACCCACTCCCTGCTTGGGTAATTCAATCTTAGTTCCCTGACCGAAGCTTCTTTATGTTTTAACTTAACTTACAGTTGGAGGAATGGAATAATGAGTGAAACTGCGTTTTTCATTTTCATGCAGGTGTGGCTGCGGAGTGGAAACCTGCTTACCCAGAACGAAACACGACGACGATCTACGTGTTACTTAAAATAGAAGTTACACGAACTTTTACTTGAAGCAGTATCTAGGAAAGTTCCAAATGCACCAAGAAAACGTGGCCACTCTTCTGGATTTCACCTGGATATGAATTCAGTGCATAATACGCACCATGAAAAAGAAAAGTTTACAGAACGCTTCATCTCTAGGAAGGTCAGCTAAAATTCCAAAATGTACGCAGGTCACAGAGGGACGAGAGAGCTTTCTTGTGCTGTTGCAGAATTTACTCATTTAAAGATTTTGCGAGTTTAAAAAACGACTGCTGCCCCATCACAGCGTTTCAAAGATGGGCACATACTTGCTGCACTTATGGAGCACTTACTGTATACAAGGCCCTGTGCCGCACGTGAAGCAAATATCTCACCCTCAAGAGTCCTGTGAAGTAGGGGTCCCCCCCATGTCACAGGTGAGGGCTCGAATAGGCAGTGAAAGCGGCTTGGTCGAAGTCACACAGGAGGTCACAGGTCTGGAAACGTTATCAGGCCCGGGGCCTGCAAGCCTGTGTCCTGACCGTGCTGCTGCTGCTTCCTGGCCAATCCCTGTGCTGGTGCCTGAGCAACACGGGGCACGGTGCCAGCGGTGCCTCTGCTGACAAAATCAAGCAAGCGCTCTGGAGCCAGTGTTTGAGTCAGAGATTAAAGGGAAGGGACCTTAGCAACTAGAGGTCCCGAGAGTCTCAGACTTCTGATTTTAGGGGGGAATGAAGTCCTAGCTGGGGGTGTGACCCATGCCAGCTGCCAGGCCTTCCCCCTGGTGCAGAGCTCTTTCCATCCAAAGGAAAGTGAGAAGCTTTCTTTTAAAAAGAAAAATTTTTTTAAGTTTATATATTTTGAGAGAGAGAGAGAGAGAGAGAGACAGAGAGAGAGACAGAGAGAGAGAGACAGAGAGAGAGAGAGAGAGAATCCCAAGCGGGCTCTGTGCTGTCAGTGCAGAGCCCAATGTGGGGCTCAAACTCATGAACCGTGGGATCATGACCTGAGCTGAAGTCGGACACTTTACCGACTGAGCCACCCAGATGTTCAAGAAGGTTTCTTTAGAGGGTACTCTCAACTTGATAGAGAGGTGAGACTCTTACAATTAGCCAGCAAACCATGTGGCTGCACCGTGTGCCAGAAGGGGAGGCTGTGCGTGCAGACGAGGAACAGAGAGAGTGGGGGCAGGGAAGGGGCTTCGTGGGGGCGGGGCGGCAGCGGCCTGGGCAGGCAGGCAGGCAGGAGGGAAGAGACGAGAGGCGATCCGGCGGACACAGGGCTGGTTAGGGTGGGAAGCGGCCACGCGGACTAGGAGGGGCAGCATGGACTGGACAAGACGGGAAGGGCTGTGGCAGCCCGGGAAAGCCAGACCCTGTGCAGCAGGAGCTGGGGAAGCAGGACAGGTTCTGAGGGGGCCCGAACCAGTCAGAAAGGTTCGTCTGGCTACAGGACCAGCAACTGGCGGGAAAGAGATGCGCTCGGTGTAAAAGGAAGACCTCTGCTCAGGAGCCATAAGGCTGCCATTTCTTAGCTTGCTGACAGAGTACCGACGGATTCCATGTTCTGAGCGGTTTTACAGAAAATGCGGATTTATTGAGTCTTCTCTTTTTTTCTAAAGCATAATAAACTGGAAATAGCTTTCTGGAGAAGGGTATTTGCAGAGGCAAATAAGCCAAGGAGACACCAGCGGCAGCTTCTGCACCAACGGCATTTGAAGAGTACCCGGACGCAATACTTCCAACGAATCCTGTGGCAACAGGACAAGCCCTGAAGACAGCAGGTGTTACGCTTCTTGTCCAGGTTCTCAAACTAAGCATCTTCAGCTGATACACCAAGCTGTTTAGGGACAGCCACACGCTCCCTGTGTGTGTTAAGACTGTCCAGAGGACCACCCTCGAGCGTAGAAAGAACGGTGCTCGATTATATAATTGCTTGCGGCGAAGCAGACGGGACTATATTCCTGGCCAATGACTATATTTGATCATTTCTTTTCCTCCTTGCTTTTTGCTGACAATCACTGACCTACATCCCCTCTCCTGGGAATTCAGCAGGTAAGAGTCGGGACTATTTGAAGGGACGTGGCAAAGTGGTCTAAAAAGATTTGTTTCAAATGTATCACAAAGTCGGAGTTTTGTGAAATACTCCTAGAGATACTTTTAAGCCATGTTGGAATTATTCTCCATGTTAAAAGGCAGCACACGAAAGAAAACATTAATATAACTTGTGACATGTTTCTTTTAAATTCCAATCTAGCACAAGAAGCCTCCTTGCTTCTCTAATTACAGACGTGAATTTCACTGCCATCAGCAAATATGGTTTCCATGCTAGAACAAGTGCCAACCGTTAAATCACTGGAAGTGGAAAGATTCAAGAAAATAACGAGAAATGTGGCCGCTGAGCACACGTACTTTGCTCTCTTCCAAAAATTTCTAAAACGTCAGTAAAGAAGTGTTTTCAGTCTGAGTCCACCAGTAAGGTCAAGAAGGCGGGACGAGGAGAGAGAGGCGATGAGAGCTGTCAGCAGTCTGAAGGCTGGAGAGCCAACGGACGAGTGGCGCTTGCTCTCGGAGCCAAGAGAAAGCCGGTGTCCAACCGCAGGCAAGGACGCCGGCAAGGAGCGGGACCCTGGACGCCGCGGGGGCCGAGCCCGAGGTCTGACAGCTTGGGCTCAAAGTGTCTGAACGAGTTCGAGAGCCTCACCCCCGACAGAGCGGGCCCACCCCGGGGCAGCCTGGTGGCCGGGAAGGAAGGGTTACTGAAGGACCCTCCCCGCGGCCTTCTCCGCACCTGCTGTCACAGACTTACGAGGACTCACGTGCAGACCTTTGGCTTCTGGGGAGAAACGAACTCGGCTGACGGAGCTAATGCCATCTCAAGACATATGAGGAACCATACGGAGAAGAAGGCGAAAACAGAACCCAACTTTAAGGTCCGATACAAACGCATCTGGCTAGCTGGCTGGCTCACGCTGTTACACGCACACCGTGAACGGGGACCAAACTACGTCTCTCTGACGAGCGGGCAGCAAGGCTGAAATGGCGCACCGTGGTCAGGTGAAAGGAATGCCTCCCTCTGAGTATTTTACCTGCTTGGAGCTTACTGGGGTGCTGCTGCGCTCCGGCTCCAGGGAGGGGAGGAGGGCTTACGCCTGCGGGCCCAGCACCCTGGGTCGGGCTCACGCTGGCCAGAGCCCCGGCAGGCAACGGCTGGCCTCTCTTTAACAGCTGCTTCTGTTCTTGCTGGCGGAAGCGTGGAGGCACCTCGCGAGGCAGGTAACGGGGCGCAGCCGGCTGCTGGCTGCTGGCGGACGCACGTTTGCCATTGCCGCCGCTCGGCAGGGCGCTGGTGCAAACGCTGGCGGCGGTACCGGCAGGCTGGGGCTGGCTCGGGCAGGTCTTGGGAGGTTCTGGCACTGCAAAGGACAAAACGGAAAGAACCCAGAACTTTAGTAGCCCTCCTGAAGCCCCAACCCAAACCAAGGAAGACACAGCAAAAACCGAGAAGGAAAGGGTCGACGTCGCGCCCGGGAAACGGAACTGGACCGAGGTCCAGGGTGTCAGGCGTGAGACCCGGTTTTCTTACGGACCAACCGGAATTCGGAGCAGCAGGCTTTGGGCCCCGGGCGCCTCGTCTGTGACGTGGGCGATCCCGTTAGGCCGGAGCAGCGGCTCACACCTCGGCTTCGTCAGACTCCACGCAGGGCCGATGAAGGCCCCAGGCCTGCCCCCCACACCCCTTCCGGGGAATTCAGCAGGGTGGAGCGAGGAGGGGGGCTTTGCATTTCTGACAAGGTTCCGCGCAACTCTGATCCGATGCTGGTGGTCCCGGGACCACTCTTTGAGAACCACTGCTCTTGGCGTTTTTTTCAAAATTAAGGGATTTTTGTTTTAATTCTGATGACCACCCCCCCACCCCCACCCCCACCCCCACGCATCCTGCGTTATCCGAATAATTGAAGCATTGGTGGAGCTATCAATAGCACTGAGTGCACTCCGTTAAAGATTTACTTGAAAAGAATGCAAGTGGACTAACGTGCAAATGATGCATTTGAATTAAGCGGAAGCCAAAATGCCGTCTGGGTGTTGCACAAACAGAAGCTCCGCAGTAATTTCAACAGAAACAAGGAGCGGGAGAGCGGAGCGGAGTGGTGACCCTGACAGTAACCAGCAGGCCAAATGCAAAGGAGATCTGCGTAGTCACCTGCACTCCTAAGGGAGCACAGACGCATCAAATGCAAAGAATCTGAGCCTCAAAAGTCATTCCCATCTTGAACCTGAAACGCTAATATCCGAGACATTACATTTACCTTGTTATTTGAAAAAAAAAAAAAAAAAAAAAATTTTTTTTTTCTACGTAATTTGTAAACGTCTTTGTGCAAAACGCGTTTATACCTAGTTTGGTGTATATGTTAAGCGTGTGAGTAACAGTATGAAAAGATGCCCGGTCCACACTGCGGGGAACACAAGCCGTTCCTGTCGGCCTTTACACCACCCACACCGGGGGGGGGGGGGGGGGGGCCCCCCACGGGTGCACCCGGCGCCCTGTGCCGTCTGCACCGTCTGTGTCCACAAGGCCTCGGTCCACTGTTTTTCGGTCGTGCTGCCCAGCAAACCTTTAATCCTAGATGAAGCCACTGTCCACTCTCCACTCCTGACTCAGATCACAGCCAGGTAGTCTGGTGTCATTACGAGTTTACATCCCTAACTGAGGACACCCTCAGTGCTCCCCGGCCGTCCTACAATTTCCTGGGTCTGCCTGGCCCCACTGCTTTCAATGACTCACTCAAAGACCTTGCACTCTGGAGCGGATGATGAAGTCGGACTTTACTTTCCAGAAGAAATAAAAACCGTGAGGCAAAACCTTCAAGTTTCTGCCACTACAAACACACGAGCATCACACTGTTCTCCGTCTCATGCTTCTGATGCTCCCACCTGAGGCAAATACTGTATTTCACCAATTTTAAGACTTAAATGTCTTCAGATGTGAAAAGCATTTACACTGGGATGTGTCTTACTGTTGATGACAGGTCACTCAACTGGCAGTGTTTTTTCCTTCTTGGTATGTGAATACTGGCGCATCCCACAATGAATGGTTTTGGAGAGACAACTGCAAGATGCTGCCCTCCGGCGGTTCCCATCTCGGGGACTTCGCGTGCTTTGGGTCTTAAGCCCCGGACACCCTCCAGAGCAAACACAAAGCCCCGAAGCTTAAGAGTGAGCCTCTGATTGATTCTTTGTTTTGTAAACACAAGTAGGCAAGAGCAGAGATCTAGCCACTTGGGTTTGTGTGGAGAGTGGAGGAAAGCACATGTGCAACTTCTGAGTTGCCCAGGGATTGTGTGTGTGGCCGCTCTCTGCAACGAACTCCTCCTCGTCCCAAATCTCCACCACTGTCAAAGACGGCGACCACCACCACCCTCCTCGGCCCCAATCCCACCTCCCCATTTGTTGCCTCCCCTTCTGTCCAAACTTCTCGGAGGGCCCGTCGGAGCCTCCTCGTGCTGCCTCCTCACCCACCACTGGCCCTTCCCCAGCCCATCTTGCCCTCTACTTTGCGGAAATGACGATCATCCCGCACTTCCTTGATGCTAACATCCAACGCCACGTTCTGAGCTGTCTTCTCCACCTCTCCATTGTCTTCTGCAGTGATGGTCGCTTTGGCCACCCGAAGACACCCTCCTCCTCGGCCTCCATGGCTCTCAAAGTCCTCGCTTGGATTCCTGCTGGCCTCTCGGGCCACTCCTTCCCGCTCCCCTCTGGGGGCTTCTTCTTCTGCCCTTCCTTAAGGTTTTGTTGCAGACTCTCTCTGCTCAGACACTCATCGTGGGTCATCCCGTGTGCACCCATCAGCCCTGTGCTCACCATCCGAGCCCCCTGTGACTTCCAGAGATCTACACCTGGCGGTCTTACAGGCACTTCAAACTCAGCATGCTCCCGGTATTCATCAGCTTCCTCACTCACTTTTCTTCGGAGTTTTGCAATCACGCTCTTGGCCTGTGGCTCTGTGCTGGAAACCTGGGCTCCGCCCTTGGTTCTTCCCTTAATCCACCCCAACCTACCATGAGCCAACCACCAAACCTTGACATTCATAGTTTATCTTAAATGTTCCTTCTAAGTGCCCATCAAGCTCATCTGCCTGTTTCCGTTCCTATTGCCCTGACCAGAGCCTGGCACTCGGCCACAGAACACAATGAGATCTTACTGTTTGTGACAACACGGGTGGATCTAGGGGTATAATGCTAAATGAAAGAAGTCAGAGAAAGACAAACACCGTATGACTTCACTCATATGTGGAATTTAAGAAACAAAACAATCAGAGACAAAGAGACTCTTAAATACAGAGGACAAACCGGTGGCTCCCAGAGGGGATGAGGGTGGGGGGTTGGGGAGAAATAGGTGAAGGGGATGAAGAGCACACTTAGGGGGCGCCTGGGGGGCTCAGTTGGTTAAGCGTCCGACTTCTGCCCAGGTCATGGTCTCGCGATCTATGCGTTCGAGCCCCGCGTCGGGCTCTATGCTGATGGCTCAGAGCCTGGAGCTGCTTTGGATTCTGTGTCTCCCTCTCTCTCTGCTCCCTCCCCAACCTGTGCTCTCTCTACGTCTCTCAAAAAATAAACGTAAAAAAAATAAATAAATAAGAGCACACTAGGATGAGCAGAGTCATGCACAGCATTGCTGAATCGTTACAGTACTTCTGTCTGTCATCCGGCCTCTTCAAAGGATGGAAATGGAAGAAAACGTACCTGAACTCAAAACCTGATGGAGGGGCGCCTAGGTGGCTCGGTCAGTTAAGCACCCGACTCTTGATTTCGGCTCCCGTCATGATCTTACGGGTTGTGAGTTCAAACCTCACGTGAGGCTCTACGCTGACAGTGTGGAGCCTGCTTGGGACTCTCTCTCTCTCTCCCTCTGCCCCTCCCCCACTCTCTCTCTCAAGATAAATAAATATGAAAAAAATAAAACAAAGAAACCTGATGGAGACAACTGGCAAGGGCTCAGAAGCAAAGAACCCAAGCTGACGGGAACCTGAGAAGCCACCGTGTTCACCCTCACCCGCACAGACCCCCAGGGCCCAGGTGAGCTAATAACCAAGATGACACCAGCATCCTCGAGAGGAGAATTCTAATCTCTGACAGCCAGCCACAGCTCTGCCACTAACTACACTGTTAGTATCTTTCCGGAAAGATCAAAGGACAGATTCGGGGCTATTTTTCTTCAAAATATTTCCAGGAAAAGGAATTCATGCTACAGAAACGAAGCAGTGTGATGTAATGAGCGAATGCTGTCAGTCCCTGGTTTCGAAGAAGTACAAAGAACGAATGCTACCAATCGGTAACTATTTTTGAATATAAAACAGCAATTCTAGCATATCTGAATACGGACTATTTCCCCTTTGGATCTGTTCTTATGATATCGATGAATCAAACAGGCATTTTCTGACCAGCCATCCACCCTCTTCAGATACGAACTTCTTCTCCATCTCTCGCCACCCAGAGAGTGGGTAGGGTATCACGACACTGCTCTTCTCAAACTCACCTGCCTCTAAGGTTATCCCTCGATGACAGAGGCTCACGCACGAGTCTACCCCACACATCACTGTTCCAATACAGCAGCAGAACCCAGCCAGGTGATGGGAATCTTAGCCTGATTTAGGGACTGTCGACAAGTCACTGATTTAGAGAACATGAAGACAGCAGCCAAGTAATTTTGGTCTGTCCGAACTCTCTCCCTGAGCTTTCCTCGCCCTAATAAACTTTCCCCTGTTCTTTTAAATGACGGCGACACCTGCTGGGGAAAAGGCAGATAGGAAACCATCCTCTCAGAAAGTTGGGCTTCTTTAGAACAATCTTCTTTCCAAGAAACGGTTTTCTGCCTTCAGTGGCAGTTTTCAGAGGGCACTGTCACAACGGGGTCCAAACGGGTTCTAAGTTCCCGCTACTTCTTTCCCAAGACAGCCAGCTGCAGTATGGGTGGGGAGTTCAGGCCGACCCTTCGGGACAGGAGGGCTGTTCAAACTTCTGCAATACTCTTCAAACCCGGACACCACCCAGCTCCCTCTCGGTGTGTGACGCGGGGCTTGCAGGTCACGGGGACACTGGCCGACCTTTCACTCACACGTGCGGGTAAGCCCTTCCAGAGCCAGCCACTGTTCCAGGCACCGGGCGAACGCCAGAGAAGAGAAAGGGCAGACTCCCACCCGTGGAGCGGACACCGTGGCAGGGCAAGAAGACAAGGACAGAAAGCGCTACACTGTGAGGTGCACGGCAGCAGGGGGCAGGTGGTGCGGGGAGTAAGGGGTCAAATCACAGTTCACTTTCTCTGCCCAGCATTCTTTTTACCCCCCAGACTGTGTCTTACCCTCACGTACCCTCTCCATGTTTATTTACTTGGGACAATTTAATGAGTATACTGGGTATACCGTGGAAAATACACACAGTTCCCGTCCTTGTAGTTTATAATCCAGTAAGAGATTGTAACGATTCCACAGACACACAAGTCGTGGGAAGCCCGATACGAGTAACAGTGGGACAAAGGATCTAACTCCTGTGAGGCAGTGACAGTCAGGCCGGGCCTGGAAAACTGGTGGCCGGGTAAAACGTGTGCGCCTGAGCCGGTGTGTGGGTGTGGGGTCTGCGGGGGCTGTGGGGTCTGCGGGCTCACACCTACCGGCCGGCGCGGTGCAGGGAAAGGTCCTGACCGGAGAGGGAGCTTCTGTGCTCTCAAGGACTGACACGAGGCCAGGGTGACTGGAGCTCGGTGCCCGAAGGGAGGGCTTCTGGGCCTGAGGCTGGAGAGGCAGGCGCAGGCTTTGCAAGGGTTCTGGAATCCATCCAGCGATGGCTGGGAGAGCACGTGGGGCGGCCTGACGGAAGGCTGCTCCGCGGTGTTTCTGTTCCGGCTGCAGCCTCCAGTTCCAGGGAGAAGTTCTCCAGGGAAAGGCTCCTTCGGTTACAAGTTCACGGGGTCTCGATACACTCTTTCACTGCTATTTATTTATTTATTTATTTATTTTTATTTTTATTTTTTTTTAACGTTTATTTATTTTTGGGACAGAGAGAGACAGAGCATGAACGGGGGAGGGGCAGAGAGAGAGGGAGACACAGAATCTGAAACAGGCTCCAGGCTCTGAGCCATCAGCCCAGAGCCTGACGCGGGGCTCGAACTCACGGAGCGCAAGATCGTGACCTGGCTGAAGTCAGACGCTTAACCGACTGCGCCACCCAGGCGCCCCTCTTTCACTGCTATTTAAACTCCACAAGCAGGTGACCTTGATCAAGACCCTGTCTGTGCAGGCTCCGGAGCCAGGGGATCCCGTCTGCTTGGCCGACGTCGCCTTCACAGGCAAGGGAGACAACACAGCAGCCAGTGCCCACGGCAGCAGTCCCCTCCTCGCTCCACTCTAGAAATTCTGCGGGGCCCCCCGTGGGAGGTTAGGTCCCCACCGCCGTCCACCTTCCGCTCCTCACCAGGGGCTCGACAGAACCGGGAGCATGAGAGCACAGGGCACCCAGGGCACCAAGGCGTTTCCACCTTGCTGCCCAAGTCATACTACCAAGACCTTCTTTTCTTTAAAAACGCGTCCGGCTCTGTGCTGACAGCTCCGACTCTGTCTCCCCCTCTCTCTCTGCCCCTCCCCCACTCACACACACACTTTCTCGCTCCCTCTCTCAAAAATAAATATTTAAAAAAATTTGGAATTATCAGATGGACAAAAAAGCACAAAGACTGAATAATCAACAAACCTTCATGTATCCAATCTCCAGTTTAAGAAATAAAATGTCACCGATTCCACCAAAGCCCCATCTTCCCCTCCCTGGATGTACACCCTGAAGAGATTCTCACCACGAGCAACTTGGGATTTACCATTCCCACGCACCTCTCCAGAGATACAGTGTAGTGGCTACGAGTACGGACCTGGGGTTTAAACTTCAGCTCTGCCCCTTTACCGGCGGGTGACCCTGGGTAAGTTACTTAACCTCTGTGTCACTCAGTTGTGCCATCTGCGAAGTGGGGGTAAGTGGAGGATAAAACAGAGCACCTCCTCGAGAGGCTTCTCTGAAGGCCGAATGTTACTATAGGTAAAGAACTGTTCAGAACAACGTCTAGCATATAGTAAGTGCGCTGTGTTTATTATGTTAAACAAAAAACATGCCACGTGACACTTAAGGACACTGAGGCAGACTCCACTCAGGACCGTCGTGCGGGCGTAGGGACCATGTGAGGGGATGTGCAGTGGGGGAGACAGACAGGGCTCATACCCGAGTGCAGCGGGGACAGGTGGGGATTTACGGTGAGGGAGCAGGAGGAGGGCAGCGGGCGGAAAATCGCTACGAGGACAATACATCACGGGGCAGGGGGCTTCTGTCTGATCCGACCCAGCAGGATTGTCAGCAGGATTCTGGCCGGAGGCGGGCCGGGGGGGTCAGGGGTCACCCAGGGGCCGGGGGAGGATGGGGAACCCAGTCAGGTATCTGGGAAGCGGAGGGTGGTTCTGTGAAACTGACTCAGCAGGGTTCTTGCTAAAACTGGATTTGACAAGGAAGTTCGCGGATGGGGCTGCCAGACGGTTCAGGAGCCTGAATGAAGTTTTGGTCAGCAGTCCTGGTCAGTCTTTTTTATTTTTTTTAATGTTTGTTTATTTTTAATTTTTTTTTCAACGTTTATTTATTTTTTGGGACAGAGAGAGACAGAGCATGAACGGGGGAGGGGCAGAGAGAGAGGGAGACACAGAATCGGAAACAGGCTCCAGGCTCTGAGCCATCAGCCCAGAGCCCGACGCGGGGCTCCAACTCACGGACCGCAAGATCGTGACCTGAGCCGAAGTCGGACGCCCAACCGACTGCGCCACCCAGGCGCCCCTATGTTTGTTTATTTTTGACAGAGAGAGAGAGAGAGAGAGAGAGAGAGAGAGAGAGCGCGTGAGAGAGCGCGCGCGCGCGCGCGAGCATGAGCGGGGGAGGGGCAGAGAGAGGGGGAGACACAGCATCCGAAGCAGGCTCCAGGCTCCGAGCTGTCAGCACAGAGCCCGACGCGTGGCTCAAACCCACGGACCGTGAGATCATGACCTGAGCCGAAGTCGGACGCTTAACCTACTGAGTCACCCAGGTGCCCCAGTCCTGGTCAGTCTTAATAATCCTTCTCACTCCTCTTCCTCCTCGAGGAAGCAGCGGGAAGGACTTTAGGCTGATGAACAAAAACGCAAAGTCACGTGACGTGAACTGCAATTAATGAACTAAAGAAGGGAGGAAGGCAGACAGAGACTCTGACAGAAGTGACCATGGTAAGTTAGCACAGGTACGGACATCTGTACTCCTGACTGCAGGGTCAGATCTCTAGCCTGGCCCTAAACTTCCCACTTCATTTGGGTCTCACATCTCCACCGTCTGGAAAGTGTCGAACACCACACAGAAGTTAATCAACAGTCACCCATCCCAGCATTTTAAAAAATGTTACCGGGCGGTCGTCAGAGCCGTCTCTGCCTGCCCCCCTTCTCCAACACGCACACCAGCAGCAGGACTCACAGGGGTCTGGCTCATGGCTGCAAGGAGGCCTCAGTTGTGGATCAGGCCCGTCAGATGCATGTGCCCGTGCAATCCGGCAGCCAGTGACCTGGCTGCTCTCTGCCTGCTGCACCGGCTCCAGCCATAAGCACAGCCCTGAGGACGGTGGACGTTTGCTGCTGTGTCGGGTCCTAGTTCCCAATCACGACCCCTCAGGCAGGGAAGCGATAGTGTTGATGGCCGCTTCCCGATCCCTGGGCTGCAGTGGCGACACGGTGCCGGTGCCCGTGAGGCCTCCTGACTCTCCCAGGGAGCAGCTCTCTGGGATGACTCTGTGGGGAATCTGCTCTGGAGGCCCAGCCTAGGGGGGTGCCCCTCTCCCTTCCCTCACAATGATTTTACAAGCATCTTGTACTTAAAAACAGCTAGAGTGGTTTCTATACACTTCTACTGAACTCTGATTAAGACCAGATTTTGGCGGGGGTGACTGGGTGGCTCAGTCAGTTGAGCATCCGATTTTGACTCAGGTCACAATCTCTCGGTTCATGGGTTCGAGCCCTGCACTGGGCTCTGTGCTGACGGCTCAGAGCCTGCAGCCTGCTTTAGATTGTCTCCCTCTATAAATGCACATTAAAAAAAAAAAAAGACCTGATTTTTGTTTTTAGCAAGTAGTATATGCAACTCTCTCACCTTGACAACGTCATGGTATGTGGTCATGACCTAGATATTCCACAGTGGTCTCCTTATAACGGCATTTACTGAAATGGGACCTCCTTACACACGCCCTCCGTTAGAGTCTCATGGGCTACCGCAATCACCCTAAAGCACACTGGCAGGTGAGCATGGAAAGTAACCTTTTATAGATAAACGCCAAGCTGGAGGGACATGTTAACATACCTTATTTCTGAAATTTGGATGCACCTTACAATTAGTGTATAAATTTAATATAGTTTCATTAGCCCTCCAACTGCACCCGTATGGAAGACATTATCAGATCAATGATGTTCCAGAACTGGTGGCATCTTAGAAGTTAAGAAATAAGGGCGCCTGGGTGGCTCAGTCGGTTAAGCGTCTGACTTCGGCTCAGGTCATGAACTCACGGTCTGTGGGTTCGAGCCCCGTGTCAGGCTCTGGGTTGACAGCTCGGAGCCTGGAGCCTGCTTTGAATTCTCTGTCTCCCTCTCTCTCTCTCTGTTCCTCCCCTGCTTGCTTGCATGTGTATGCTCTGTCTCAAAAATAAACATTAAAAAAATTAAAAAAAAAAAAAAAAAAAGAAGTCAAGACATAGAAGTTTTTTGCATGATAAAGCATAGAATTTCTCTTCCATACAGATACCACATGATGGCAAAAGAAAAATACTCAAAAATCATGCATTAATTCTAGCTATTTCAGAATCCATACTCAAAGATGTAGAGCTCTTAAAAATTTTAATTTACATTTACTGAAATCTATATAAAAGAGAACTATTTTCCAGGCCTAAGAGAATCTGTGATTCCAAGGAAGATTTTCATTATTACGATCTCTTCTGCAACCTACACAGCAGCAAACGCGGCAGCAAGAAGTTCCTTAGAACAAGAGGCGAGGGGAAGACGCTACGTGCAGGAGGGTCCATCTGCTGTGTTTACTGGCAGCCCCGGCGGGGTACCAAGCCCTGGCCTTCTGTGTGTTCTGTTGACGGCTTCTGGCCGATCCGTCACCATGGCAACTTGGGGAGCTCAACTCAAAATGAGCACAAACTCATTAACTACTAACTACATTATCTTAGTGCCTGTTGCTAATGAGAGAATGCTGTTTAGAGATATTTTCTATTCTAATGTATTACAGTTACCTCTCTAAAAAAGCATGAAATTAAATTAAATGCTACTCTTGGTACACCAGACTGGATAATATGAATGTTAAAGTAAATTTGCTTTAATAATGACTGCTAACAGTAAGAATCGTTTTATTAGAAGATTACTTTGTTTTGGTCCTTGGATTCTTCTACTCTCAAGAAATGAACACACAGGCAATTATCATACAGGCAAATATTTCCAACCTCTTTTAAGCAACAGCCAGCAGATTTAGAAGATCCAAGTAGAAAAATTTGATAACAGCATATGTTAAAGCCAAGTAAACAATACAGCATTAATATATATTGGCTTTTCTATCACCTTTTAATAGGGAACACTGGGGATATGAATATGTCCCCAGATGAGGCAACACACTGGACAGACATGAAGGGTGAACAGAGTCCCCTGAGCACAGAGATTCTCGGCTCTCTCACCTCCAGCCTGACCTCGTCTCTTTCCATACTCAATCATCTGGAACTGAACTAGCTCTTGAAAAACAGCAGATCCTAAATCTCATGAAACACAGAAGGTTTAAGTGGAATTATGTCTGAAATGTATTCTCTTAGGGCATGCTTACTGCCTCGTGTGGCTGGACCGCACGTGGGCGCGCGCCTGCGTGCGTGTGTTTTCTGTAATAAATGTACAAATTGTGGAACAGCGTCGATCCTGGGATGTTTATCCTCCAGAAGTGCAGAATCCTACAACCTGCCAGAAGAGGGAGCCCGAGACAGACTGTGCCAACATTCAGTGGGAGGAGGCTGGGGAAGGGGAGGCAAACCGGCCACATCGCACATGGGTTTTGAAAAGGAATATCCCACCTCCACGTGCCCTGTGCACACCGGGTCCCCATCCACCTTAGCCTCAGTGACGCCACTCTCCCCCGTGGCCGACAATTCACCTGCCGTGCCAGCTCTTTGTTTGGTTCCGGAGAATGCCACCCCAGCCGGCCAGCCTTTGCAAATGCCGTTCCCTCTCTCTGTGGGCGCCCTGGAGTCCCCTCTCTGCTCTCCCCGGCCTAGCTAGCTGCCTCCTCTCCATCCTTCAGATCTCAATTCAGGCTTCACTCGGGATGCCTCGGCCCCTCGCAGCCCGGTTCCGATTCTTCTGTTCTACGCTCTCATTAAACAACGTTCCTTTCCGTCACAGCAGCCGTCCCAGTCAGCGACGACACGGACAGCACCGCGGCTGAGGTTTCTGCCCGTTCCCCGTTAAGACTCTCCCCTCCGGGAGGGTGGGAAGCCTATCTGTGTCTTTAAATCTCTCCCCCGACAGTGAACAGTGCCGGCCACACAGGAGGTATTCGGTAAAGCAGCCGCCGGAACAGATGAGCCCGGTCAGTCTCCAGGCTCTGTCTGCCCCGCACCACGACCCTTCCTCTCTGCCCACCCCGCGCCACACAGTCATCAAGCAGGCAGCGGTCTAAATGTACCCGCTGCCCCCAGTTCTCTCGCCACCGTCGGATTCATCTTCGATCTGGCACGCTCCGTGGTCCTTCTAAAGTGTGAACCTCATTGATGTCACTCTCCCATTCAAAATCTCCAGTGGCGCCCTCTGGTCTAAAAGGCCACACCTGGAGTCCCAACATGGGCCCTGTGGGCCTCCCTGCCCTCCACCTCTCTAGTTTCAACTCACTGTTCGTGGTAGGGCAGGCTGGTGAGAGGGGCCTCACGGGTGGGTTCAGGATGGCTGGGATAAGGCACCCCCCCACCTTGTGTCACGTGCACAGCTGACTTGGGGACAACCGGGAGAGGGGCCAGTCCCAGCCTGTGTTTATCTCATTCTAAACCACTATTTGCCTTTCCCCCAGTTTTCCCACTTATTTTTAAAAACAGGCCATCTTTTCTTCCAGGGATATAAATATTGAATGAAAAGTGAAATGTACTTAAATCCTTTCAGGAACAAGACGTGGGATAAATAAAACACAACCCCCGGAACATTTTATGGAGTTCATTTGCTTATATATCTAACCTATCTCTTTGAGAACAGAGAATTTATCTCTGTCTGGTGGATATTTGTTCATTGTCTAATTAATGAACTAAGTTGACAACTCTAGGTAGCAAAAGGTGACTAACCACTCCTTTATTAATGCAATCTTTAGTAGACGTGTTAAAAGCTAGATAGAACGTGATCACAACTACTGTATTTTCTGAAATTACTGTATTACAAATGGCCGCACACATAGAAAGAAAGGACAACGACTGAGGCGTGAAGAAAACTAAGCTGCCATGATGAGTCTCTCTGCCCAGCTCTAGAGGCCAATTTAATATTAGAAACCAATCAGGAATAAGAGAGCAAATAACTCAGCTTTTTAAAAGGTAGCAAAATGTTTGACTAATTCGCCAAAGATACGTGGAGAACAAAAAAGCACAGGAATGACATGCAACACCATCAGCCCTTCCAGATATCCAATCAAGGGCACAATGAGAGATCACCACCCACCTATTAGAATGGCTACCAAAATCGAGACTGATTTTCCAAGTGTTGGTAAGATATAGAACCGGGAAGGGGTGTAACCACTTTGAAACGTTTTGCGGTTTCCTCGAAGGGTAAAGCCGTATCTCCTCCAAGATCCGGCCGTTCTATTCCTACACATCGACCACACAAACAATCATAGCAAATGTCCATACAGAGACTTCGATATCAAAGTTCGTAGAGGCTTTATTCACGGGAGTTAAAAACTAGAAGCAACTCAATGTGCCCACGAATGGGTAAATGGACAAACTGTGATGAACCCAAACAATGGAACTCTGCTCGGCAATGAAGAGGAGTGAACTGCTGATACCCACGACAGGGACGAAATCTCTAAAGCATAACTGAGGGAAAGAAGCCAAGAGTGAATCCCGTGTGATTCCGTTTCCCTAACGAGAGTCTCGGAAAGAAAACCCGCGGTAGTGACGGGAAGCAAATCAGCAAACGTTTGCCTACGGACCGATGGAGGCGGGGAGGGCATGAGAAGTGGCTAGGAAGGGCCGGGGAAACCTTCAGGAGTGGTTTCATTGCGGGGATGGTTTCCAGGCTCGCACGCGCTGAAACTTACGAAACACGTGCAGTTTACTGTGTGCCAATTTAAATCAATAAAGCTGTTTAAAAAAAAAAAAAAAAAAAAAAAGAAAGTAATCTGTTAAGTGATTTCTCCGAGAGCAGATTGTCAGCTTCCTTTGGAGCTATAAACTGTAACTTTCGCTAAACTTGGAACTGCCTTTATGTTTAACGTTTGGCTTAGTTAAGCTAAACGGGGATGTGGACTTTCAGTTCGTCGGAGACTCACCAGAAGGGCCTGCAAGGAGATGTTGTCAAAGGGCCTGTAACAGAAGCAGCGTGCGGCTTCCCAGCCACCGGCGGATATTCCCTTCCTTCTAAGTCTGAGGGGGAACTTCTACGCATGTACCCGCTTAGCTGTCTTTCCCTCGATAATTTCTATCCTTTTAAGCTGCCTACGTATTAGGGGAGAAGTACCACACCTTAATACACTTTCTTTCATTCCCATGGAAAAAATAGGAATGCATTTATTATATCTTCCTTCTCCAGGGATTTAACAGAAAAATTAAACAATTACCTTAAACACGGTAACATGGCTAAAGAGAGGTATCTAATATTTAAAATCCTGTAAGATACCATCCCATAAAGATCCCTCACAAACTGAATCCCTTAGGAATTTCTTTCAGCCTCACTTGACAAGACCCTAAGTTACTTCCTAAAATGAGCGATTACACTGACCATAGATATACGATGTTGATGTGTCCCTCACAGGACAGTACGATATATATATATAACTGGCAGCCGGAAGATGAAGTTCTAGTGTTCTGCCCCTAATTACAGCTGTCCAGACACAGACTAAGTGCTTAACCTCTTTGAACCTCATTTCCTAATCAATGAAGGAACTGGAGAGTCTCTAAGGATCCCTCACCCCCTAAGATTTTATTAATTTTGTAGACAGGCAAACAAAACGCCATATTTTATAAACCATACTATGCCGAGCACGCTAACTAGACTTTTAGCTACTGCTTCTAAGAGTAGCTCATACACTCAAAATAATATCTGCTTTGGTTATGTGGATGTGAACGTGAATACACGTGAACTCAGGGAACCTGGCCAATTTCACCACACCGTGTAATTCAGGAACACACGGACGTGACGCCTGATGAAAACAAACCGCTGAGTGTTGTGCTGAGCAAATAGCTCAGGACCGAGTGAACCGCAATCGGCCAGCGCCGCCGAAGAGGAGGGCCAGCTAACCGGTGAGGTGCAGAGGCTGGGTTCTCACTTCCACTCGTCCGTATCTACACCCGACTACGAGCCTGGGAAGGCGCGCTTCCAGCTTCACTTCTCACCTGCATTCGTACTGAGAGAAACACACGTTGAGAACGAGCCTTAACAGGACTACAGCACAGTGCGTATCATCTGTGACCCCCCCCAAAACCTCTGTCACTCCGCATAAGGCTGCCGAGAGCATACGGTTTCAACTGATTTACGTTAACAAAAGCTCATAAAGATTTTCGTAAAATTAGCATTACAAATTGAATGCATGGCAGAGTTGAATACCCGATCGCAAAACTTAAATTATAGTCCATCCTTTGAAGCAAGATTAGGAGACTAATCAGAATGTGTGAATTTATTACAGTATATGACTCAAAACCATAAAGCATTAATCATATGGAGTTTGAGCCACATTGGGTCATCAAGATACTCGCTTTCATACATGATATAATGAACTGAGCTTCTTGTATGAAAACTTATCTATTTTATGAACTTTAGGAAATCTGGCCAAAACCAATAAATTAAATTACTTCACATTTATGGATGTTATAATTAATCCTAAAAAAATTAAATTCATAAAAGACCCAGAACACAATAACAGACAATTTGGGCTCACAAAGTCATCACATCACATAGAAAGCTATTGTTATCTGTGCCCAAATTAAGAGCAGCGCCCAAAATAAAGAAAACAGATCACTGATTACCGAAGCAAAACCCATTAAAAAGCGTCAGGTGCTCAGATGGCAGAAATACAATACATAGGTTGGTGGTATCTCACGACAGGGTCATGTCTGACTGCCAGCCCCCAGCTACGAGAGCACCCCGAGTCTCACCGAGCGTAACAAGTCACTGTGTTCCGCTCCCTCTCCCTCTAGTCACCAATAATGCAAAGCGAGCGTTTCACAGAATTTACAAAAAACAATTTTGCTTGTGAGCAGGCTCACACGAAGGTTTTCCAAGTGCTGAGTGCAGTTCTTTGAGGGGCAGGGGCCGAGGGGAGTGCTCATCAGGGAAAGGGCAGGCCCAGCCTGTGGTGCCCAACACGCACGGCCAGTCAGAGATTCAGAACCACCTTCCTGCAGGCAGTTAATTTCCATTTGAGCCAGTAATAGGGGAGCACCTGAGAAAAATGTAAACCTTGATACTGCTCATATTCATTAATGAATTACCTAACAGCACTGTTAGGTTATTTATAATTTAAAACGCCTTTTTTCGTTGTTTAGAAGACATCAATAACCATTACTATTACGTGTGCCGAGGCTAGTTATAGTTAGTACAGCTGATGACAAATTGGACCCAAAGGAGCAGTAATTCAGAGGAGAGAAAAGGTGAGCATAAAATACCAGCCGAGTTTGGGGTGTGCAATGGCAACACGCATCAGAACAGTAACGGGAAATGATAACTCCGTGTAGTGTGGCAGGACCACGTAACTCACGATCACTGCACAACCAAAAGCGGTTTGTTACTATCTGAAGAGACAACGATGACAACAGAATACAGCCGAGATTGAATCGGGTTATAAAAGCTTCCCAGAATGTTTTAAAAAAGAAAAAAAAGGGGGGAAGTGGGGGGATTCAGAACAACGATCCTGTAGTCGCAAGAGGTGAGTGTTAAGAAACCACTGTTTCTTATTCAAGATGGTCACTGCCAATACAACTATGCACCACGACCCCTTGGACCTTCTGGAAAAGTGTGATATAAACTCCCACTGCTTCTCAGAGTAGAGAAAAATGTCCTTTTTGAGAACCAGGCTGCCGCTCAGTATTGACTCGATAGGAAGTCCCAGGCGTACTGCGACCCTGGTGCAGGGACTCGGAGGCCCGCTGCACGGGGGTCAGAAGCCCAGGCCCTCTCCGGTCTGCTCCGTCCACGAACTGCTGGCCAAGTGCGGGCCACTTAACTCGCGCCATCAGCCTGTTTCTTCACGGTAAACTAACACCTGCTCTGCTCAGGCATGCAGTTCAAATGAAGTCATACACACAGATTTTGCTTTGGAAGCTAAGACGCCAAACAAAAGTAGGGTCTTAACAGTGGTACCACCCGAAACGGCACCCCGCTAAGTGTTTACAGCGTGTGTACATGCTTGCGTGTGCTCGCGTGTGTGACTGTGCACACGTGACGGTCCAACAGAAACTCTAACAATCGTAACCATTCATTACAGCTAACCCTTACTGAGCACCAACTGTATGCCGGGCCCTGAGCCCGTTCCCTACATGGTCTCACTGGATCTGCACAAGCAGCTTTACGAGGTGGGAACCATGCGCTCACCAGCTTTCTCATTTTAAACAGGAGGTGCTCGAGGTTGACAAGTGAGGTCGCCGGCCCCAAGTTACAGAGCTGGTGTGTGCGGATCCCGCACGCGCACGCGCCACCGGACTGTCCCCGATGAGAGTACGCACGGAGTGAAGCTCGTGGCGTGGCTGCCGCTTCGCTCCCTTTCCAGCAGATCCCAGGGATGCCCAGGTTCCTGAGGGAACTACGTGCGTTTGCAACACCCACAAGGCAGTCATAAGCAAAGTCTGGACTCAAAATAATAAAGAAATCTTTTCTGTATCAGTAAGCAAAGAGGGAATAAGAAAAGAATAGACCTCTTTTTTATTATAAAGAGTCAGCAAAGAGACAGTGGAAGCTTCAAAAATTTCAGTATCTTTCAGTCTTATTCAAACCGGATCAACATTATCAGCTTAGTCCTTGTTAGGTGGAAAGCAAACCAAAGGAAAATGAAAAAGCATTTCTTAGAAAGCGAATACAACGTTCTTTAAGCATTTTCAGGTCAAACAAATGCCAATGAAATACAGATGGAAAAACAGTGGTAAGTGAAGAATTTCACAGTGAATAATAAAAGAAGATTCAAAAGATTCAAAGGGTTAGAGTCTTTGTTTCTGACTACCAATTAAAACGAGAGTCACCCTCATCATAAAAAGTCTGCTGCTGCAGTAAAATGTACCGCCCGCAAATAAAATAAACTTACCTTTGGTTTTTTGATCAGCAGCCTGAAAAAGAAAAAATCAGAAACTCTTTAGGAATAATAACGCGTAGAGTGTGCACATCTATGAAAGTTTATACACAGACTTTAATACTGTAAATTTTAAAAATGAGTTTTTGCCCGGGTGATTTATTAAAATTTATTAATGAGAAAAATGTGTAATTGCCTACATGCTATCACATGCCAACAGTGATCTCAAGACCAAAACAACCACCTATCTGGAAGCTCATCCGAGCTCTGTATTTTAATACAGACTAAAAAGGATACAGTTTAAATCACAAGATACATTAAACCAGGCAAGAACAACAAATGGCATAACTTGGTGTGTTGTGTTAAATGCCATAAAATTCCAAGTGTGACCGAAAGATTTACAGTAGGACTTTCAATTCTTAACATTTACTAACAGGATTTATAAAAGAACCTTGGCCAAATCTGCGAAACTGACTTCTAGCTTCCCTGGCCAAATCAGTTACGCGGCCCTTTCCTCACTTCTCAGACACGACTGCCCTGGACGGGGCGCCATGAGCGAGGAGCGCGGACATTCTTTAGCGGCCAACAACGAAAACCAGACTCCTTTCAAACGCCGCTCTGCCACTTCTAGCCCCTGAAGACAGATACTCTGTGGCTGTCACCCCATTTCCGTTTCGCTAGTATGACACCTATTTTTTGCTCATCCAAGATTTGGCGTATTGCTTTTTGGAGGTCATCAAATGAAACTCTGTAACATAATGGCTGTGACGGGGCAAATGAGGCACGTGGTGATTACAGTCAATGGGGTGCTAGTTCTGGCCAAACCTTTTTCTGAGCACCTTCCTTCTTTTTCTTTTCTTCCTGCTTTTTCTTTTTCTTTTCTTCCATCAAACGTTCCTCTTTTTGTGTTTCTTGTTCTTTCTCCCTGTTCAACATAAAGAAAGATGGCATTAGTATAAAGTCCCTCTTAAACCAAATGGTATGCAGAAGGGCTCTCTGAGAAGAGGCACTAAAAACGGGGCCACTTCTCTGGGGCCACGGCCAGTTGTCCTGAGCGCACTAGTGGTTCCGTGGCTGTTCATTCAGCCCACGTGTCAAACGCCATGCTTCCAGAAGGCAGTGTGTTAGGCGGTGAGGGCACGGCCTACAGTAAGACTGCTCATACAGCCCGGCCCCAGGCCTGCGTCCCTCTGCTCAGGAGCCTCGCCGTCAGCACCCCCGAGGGCACCGATCAAAAACGCAAATTCCTGGGTTCCACCCTAGCCCGAATCAGAACCTTCGGAGAGGATTCTTTTTTTAAGTTTTTCTTTCTTTATTTTTGAGAGAGGGAGGAGGAGGGAGAGGGAGAGCGACAGGAAGGCAGGAGCGGAGAGAGAGAGGGAGACAGAGAATCAATCCCAAGCAAGCTCTGTGCTGTTAACGCAGAGCCCGACGTGGGGCTTGAAGTCTCCAACCGTGAGATGGTGACCCGAGCTGAAATCAAGGGTTGCACACGTAACTGACTGAGCCACCCAGGTACCCCCAAGGCAGTTAAGCAAAGATTCCTACCCAGCGTGGAGAGATGCTACAAGGCTACACGGGAACACACAGCGCAGAGTCACGGCCCTCGGAAGGGTGAGCCCCGTAAGCTAGGCCTCGAACACTGCAGGAGCATCCGGCTGGCACGGCCTGGTGGGTCAGATACCAACTTACTGCTGGGCAGCTCCAAATTCAACCTTCAACACACACTGCTGTGCGTACCTGGGCGGGTTCCTTCAATACTTCTCCTTTCCAGTGGGCACAACTGAGCATGTAGCTCGCTGTGAAGACGCCAGTGAGGACCCCGGCCATGGGCCAGAAAGGGCGGTCCCTCAAGCAACCCTGCAGCACGTGGTCTAGTGTCACCTGCCCGTGACTCTTTGTACACAGACACCGTGTGCTCCAGGCCTCCTGCCAATTACCCTGCCCCTACATTCGTCTTTTGTGGTCCCGCCAATGACACGGCCCTCCCGCCGGGACCCCGCGTGCTCCCCATCTCCTGCCGCACCGATGCTCCTTCCCCAGCACGTCCACGCGGCCGGCCTGCCACCAGGGCCGCGCTTCCAGTGCTCCCATGCAGCCGCACGCCTGGCTACTGGCCGTGGCTCTCCCACGCCAGGCGCGTGCCGCGGAGGGGCACTTCCTGCGGCCCGGCACCCGCGCCGCCAGGGAGGCGCTCTGCCACCAGAGGGCCGCAGCTACACTTCCCTCGGGGAGCCTGGGCCCCGGCCTCGCTCGGGCACTCTCCCTCAAGCCAAGGCGCCGCGCAGTTTCTACAGTGGCTCCTCTCCCACCACAGCTTCCTTCTTCTTTGTGGGGAAACTTGCCCTGTACGTGACCGTGCCGTTCCTGTCTCCTGCCTGGGCCGCCCGCGCCGGTGCTGGCGGGAAAGAGGATTCACCAGACCAAACAGGGAGCAGCGGGCACAGAAGCCTCAGGGAAACCTCATCTAAGCATACATTAATGTTGTTTTGAAAGTACTGATTTTGAGAGTTTCATTCGTAAATGTGTTTTATATATATACAGTTACACGCATAAGGAGTTTCAACCTCCTGTCCGTGTGCACCTATTTAAACACTATCATAATAAATATAATTCAAGTCAGCACCATGTGGGTGGGTGTCCTTAGAGAATATTCTTCTTTATTATTTTATTATTATTATTTTTTAATGCTTATTCATTTTTTTTTTTTTAAATTTTTTTTTTCAAGGTTTATTTATTTTTGGGACAGAGAGAGACAGAGCATGAACGGGGGAGGGGCAGAGAGAGAGGGAGACACAGAATCGGAAACAGGCTCCAGGCTCTGAGCCATCAGCCCAGAGCCCGACGCGGGGCTCGAACTCACGGACTGCGAGATCGTGACCTGGCTGAAGTCGGACGCTTAACCGACTACGCCACCCAGGCGCCCCTAATGCTTATTCATTTTTGAGAAACAGAGACAGACTGTGAGCGGGGGAGGGGCAGAGAGAGAGGGAGACGCTGTCAGCAGAGAGCCCGACTCGTGGGCTCGAACTCCTGAGCCGTGAGATCATGACTTGAGCTGAAGTCGGATGCTTATTAACCCACCGAGCCACCCAGGTGCCCCGAGAATATTGCTTTTATTTTTTTTTTTTTAATTTTTTTTTTCAACGTTTATTTATTTTTGGGACAGAGAGAGACAGAGCATGAACGGGGAAGGGGCAGAGAGAGAGGGAGACACAGAATCAGAAACAGGCTCCAGGCTCTGAGCCATCAGCCCAGAGCCTGACGCGGGGCTCGAACTCATAGACCGTGAGATCGTGACCTGGCTGAAGTCGGACGCTTCACCGACTGCGCCACCCAGGCGCCCCCCGAGAATATTGCTTTTAAAGAAGGATAGTACATTTATCAAGTTTGGGAAATGGTTATTATTCATTTTTCCAGGAATATTTTGATGTTAAAAAGTGCAGAGACCCTAAGAAATCTGCATTTAAACATTCTTATAAGGTGCAGGCAAGTCTGTGAGTGATGGGTGCAGTGCTATAATCGTCGCGCCTCCTGCCACACGTCTTGGAACAAAGTGAATAAATAAAAACCAAGTCGTGGCTGCCTACCTCTATTGTTACACTTTCTTAATCTACAGTACAATGAAAGCCTTAAATGATCTTCAGATATTAAACTCAGTAAGATAGGCAAGTATGGGTACATTTGTAAAAGGTATTCAACTGAAGTGGAAAAAAAAATGATTGCTTAATTCTACTGCTCTGACAATTAAAGTAATTAGAGCCGGCTACTCCCCCAGCTGCACAGTTAAGGTTTCACCGTAACAGTAAAATAAAATGTTGTAAATAAAGAGCCCAAGTAGCCACGAGGTATCCTATCCCTACCTGCCAGAGCTCATGTGTGTATGACAAGGCGCAATTCACACGTATGGTCTTCAGTACAGTTTTATCTAATTTCCCCCAATTAACAGTAACTTCTTCTACCTCTGACTCCAACACACAGTTACGGCCATTTCTCGCTAAAAATCTTTTTTTTTTTTTTTTTTTTTTAAATCAACGTTTTAAATGGGATTTAAATGTGCTTTAAAAAAATCAACATTTTAAATGTGATTTAAAAATCACATTTTTTACTTTAAAAAGACATCTTCCATAAGTATACTCTCTTTCCAAGGGACACCTTATTACTACCTGAAATGATCAAGTAATACTTAATAAGATTCTATCTACCTTTCAGGGCTAGTGAGAAGATTATAAATTTAGATTTGGAGGGGCGCCCAGCTGGCTCAGTCAGAAGAGCACGAACTCTTGATCTCAGGGTCATGGGTTTGAGTACCAAGTTGGGTGTAGAGATTACTTAAAAAGAAAAGAAAAACCACCCTTAGATTTGGTAAGTTTCTTGACCTAGTGGAAGAGGAAAAAACTAACATGTATCAAGTATCGACGGTACAGCTGACCCTTGCATATCGTGCAGCTTAGGGACACCGACTCCCCAAGCCGTCAGAAATGCACATGTAACTTTTAACTCCCCCCAGATTTAATTGCTAAGGGTCTGCTGTTGACCAGAAGCCTCACTGATCACATCAACAGTCGATTAACACATATCTGTATATATATTGTATACTGTATTATCATAATAAAATAAGCTAGAGAAAATGAAATGTGAAGAAAATCATAAGGAAGAAAAAATATATTTATGGGACTGTACTGTATTTACCAAAAGAAAATAACCCATGTGTAAGTGGAGCCCCACAGGTGAAATTCCTGTTGTTCAAGGGTCAACCGTATAGAGTTGCTCGGTATTTTTCTCCCATGGGACAAGTACGCGCCAGACTTACAAGTTAGGCTGCAGGCAGCAGACAGAAACGGGATGGCCAGGCTGGGAGGACTTCATTCGTAACTTTAACTTTTAATTTCAGTTTTTTCTTTTAAATCTTACATGTAAATACACAGCTGTGTACACGTGTGTAAATGTAATCCTATACTGTTCCCAGCGTGCCCTGCGGTTTAGTTTCTCATTGGCTTGGCCTTCCTCCTCCCTCCACAACCACAGCAAAGCTCCATTCGCCCTCACTGCCCTTCCAGATAATCCCCATTAACCACCTAGTTCGCACCCTTCTGGGCCTTTCCCCACTCTCCTGGGACTGTATGGAAACATACCTACCTACACATTTCTTATGAAGCATTTCATTTGGTCAGTTCTGTAAAACTGGGAACACACTGTACAAACTTTTTCGCATCTTGCTTTTCTCACTCAGTACGTATGTGTGAATCTCCTCATCCCCTCCCCCAACGGATAGATCTAATCTATTCCTTTTTTTTTTAACATGTATTATTTTTGAGAGACAGAGAGACAGAGCATGAGTGGGGGAGGGGCAGAGAGAGGGAGACACAGAATTCCAAGCAGGCTCCAGGCCGTCAGCACAGAGCCCGAACGCGGGGCTCGAACCCAAGAACCGTGAGATCATGACCTGAGCCGAAGTCGGACGCTTAACCAACTGAGACACCCGGGTGCCCCAAATCTATTATTTCTAATGGCTACATAATATGCCATGGTGGGAACATTATCCTATCCCTTTCTGTTCGTACACCTGCACTTCCCCTCTGGTTCACTACCACCACCACCAGTAACTCCCGCGTCCCTGTCCAGCTTCTGCTCAAGAAAACAGCATTGCTTTGACTGGTGGTACAGCTTGTTTCAGTAGCAGTGAAAACTGGGTAAGGAGAAAATCTGATATGAGGCTCAACTTCTGGATGTCAAACTGAACCCAAGGCCAAACAGGATAATAAATCACCTACACTCTGCATGACACAAGGCATATTCTAATGGCCTCCACTATACGGAGTTGGATTAGAAACAAAGTATTTTTAATAATCTGGGTTTTAAGAATCTAACCTTTCTTTTATTCTCAAATAGTTTAGCAATCACTGGCTTACTAGCGGGCCTTGGGTGGAGGAAGGAGCAACACCCTTATTTTCGAAGCAGCCAGAAGGGAGAGTTGGGAAGTAGGGGAATCCCCATAATTGAAGCCTCCATGTGTACCAATCATCTCAGTATTCCTGGTTAAACTCACATTTTCCCAGAGACACCAGGATTCAAAAGATACAATTATGTAGGGAGACTGGGAATGTAGCCACCCCATGCAAAACTATGCTGGTTGCAAAACCTTCCAAATTTCCAGCCTTTCTGTTAGTTGATTACTCTTCTTTTTGTACAAGAGCAGGCTTCAGTAAGAGAGGGTGGGCCTGTCTCTGCCTTGGAGGTTTAGTTTCCAGAAATTACAGTCAGTCCTCATCCCGAGTTTCAACCTACAAGACCCACCGCAGCCTATACTCTGAAGTTATCCCGCTTGGACTCCAATGCCTAGTTGTTAAAGCACTCACCAATTCAGCGTGTGTTTGTGTTCATCCCATTATTTTCAAAGTTTGGCTAATCCAATTAGAATTTCCTGGCAGTGTTTAGGTTAGAAAGGGCTGATAAGGTGTTATCAGACAAATTTCAAAAGGGAAGAAGGAAGTGGTATCCTGTCCAGCTGTCACTGAAATATTTAAGGTTCTTAATTTTTCAACATGTGTCTGAATACCTGCTGTGTGCAGGAAATACTCAGGAGATCCTGTGGGCAATACAAGAGGGAGGGGACATAACAACAGACTTGGACCTCAAGGGACAGAGAATCTAATAAATAGGAAAGTGAAGTTAAGACCTGAATTACCCTTAATACGTGATAGATGATGGAAATAAACAGAATTATGTAGCAAAGAGCATATGCTTGGGATTTCAGGACAGGGTTCTAAAGTAAAGGTCACTAGCATACAGGAGGTCAAGAACTCATAGGTCCGGGTGCTGGATGGACTGTCTAGAAGAACCAGGAAGTCACTCGGCATTACACCAGGACTAGGGGTGGAAAAGAGAAGCACGGCTCTGATGAGTTAAGAGCAGAGGGAGAGTTTTTATTTGAGGATCAAAGGATAAAGTAGTTGATAGAGACTCTGAGGTCTCCTGATGTTCACACCTTTGTATAAATGCCCTCCTGTGAGTGTGGGAGGGACCCAGGACTTGCTTCTCACCATTAGAATATAGCAGAGGTGATGATATGCTGCTCCCTCGACTACGTTATTTAAGACTCCCCCTTTTTTGGCAGACGGGTTTTAGTCTCCCTCTTGGGTGCTGGCTTTGAAGACACAGCTGCCATGAATCCTACTGTTGCAAGGAAATGAATTCTGTCAACAGCCTTAGTGAGCTTGGAAGCCCATCCTTCCCCAGTCAAGCCCCCCTCCCAACCCCCCAAAATTAAAAGCCAGCCCAGGCCTGGACTGCAGCCTACAGCAGGCCCAGCTAAGCCATGCCCAGCCTCCCTGTCTACAGACATTGTGAAATACTGAATGTATAGTGTTAGGCTCTAACTAGGTTTGTGGTGATCTGTTATGCGGCATGGAAAACCACTGCAGGTAGTAATTTATGACTTCTGGGGCTGACCGAGACGGAGGAAGCCCACAAGAGCCTCTCTCGGCTGCTGATTATAATAAAAAAAAAACCGGATGAAGTACGATGTAAATACAAAAACACAGCAAGAAAAGAAAGTGAAAAGCAGGTGGGGTAGGGAGCAGACTTAAAACTTGGGGAGAGGGGCGCCTGGGTGGCTCGGTCAGTTAAGCGTCCGACTTCGGCTCAGGTCACGATCTCGCAATCTGTGAGTCTGAGCCCCGCGTCGGGCTCTGTGCTGACAGCTCAGGGCCTGGAGCCTGCTCTGGATTCTATGTCTCCCTCTCTCTGCCCCTCCCCTGCTCGCACTCTCTCAAAAAATAAATGATAACATAAAATAAAATAACAAACACACAAACTTGGGGAGGTGACCCGTATGGGGGTGAGTTTCTCCTCTTCCCCTTTTCTCTCGCGCCTGTTACTTTGTCCACGGGTAGGTCCCAGTCACAGAGCTGTCCTGGGGCAGCGGTGGCACAGGCAGCTAAAACTGAGAGAACCCCATCTTTCTGTCTTTCCTTTTAAAATGTTTATTTATTTATTTTATTTTTGAGAGAAAGAGAGCGCACGCGAGGAGGGGCGGGGGGGGGAGGGGGGCAGGAATCCGAGGCGAGCTCTGTGCCGACAGCAGTGAGCCTGATGCAGGCCTCCAATTCACAAACCAGGAGCTCATGAGTTGAGCTGAACTGAGACACTCAACCGACTGAGCCCCGCCAGGCGCCCTGAGAGAACCTCTTCTTCCTAACGGAGGATTAGGAAAAGGAGCTCTTGAGAGCAAGACAGTGTGGGGGAATCCCAGAGAGGAACTGGCCGGAGAAGACCTCTAGATGCGGTGTATAGACGTTCCCTCCCGGTTCTGGGCTCACATGCGAGTCACCCACGAGGGAGACAGATCCAGAACAGCAGAGTAAAGGCTTTGAGGAAACAACAGTAGCAAAAACCAACACACTCCGGAGGAGTTTACAACAGGAGTCAAAATCTGTACAACACGTTCAGAATGTCCCGAATAGAATCCAAGGTTACTCCTTATACACAGAACCAGGAAAACGCAGCCACTGCCAGGACAAAAGACAAAGCAAGCTGGCTCTCAGATGACCCGGGTGCTGGAAGCAACTTGACACCTGATCTTAGCCAAAAGGCCGAGAAGCGACTGGAATTAACTTTAAAGCAGTTATTGTAACTTTGCTCCAGGAGGCAATAAAGGCACATGCATTTGAAACAAACAGGAATTTAGGAGTTCACAGCAGATAAAGAGAAACTACAGAAGAAGAACAGAAAGGTAAGAGATTAAAAAAAAAATGAAGAGCCTCACAGACCCTTAGATATTATCAAAAGGTCCAATATTCATGTTATTGGACCTCTAGAAGTAGGAGAGAAAGATTCGTGTGAGAAGACAATGGTGGGAAACCTCCCCAATTTGGTGAGATTCAAAAAGCTCTGTGAACTCCAAATAGGGATAAACTAGAAGAAAAGCACACTCAGGCATAGCATATACTAAGTACATACTGGGGCATAGCATATACTAAGCATGTACAAGCAGGCAGTTTCAAAAGGCCATGCGGTGTATCGTCCATTTACGTGACACTCTGGGAAAAGAAAAATCATAGGAACAGCAAACAGACCAGGGATTGCCTGGGGCCCGGGGTGGAGTGAGACACTGGCTACGAAGGGGCGGAGCAAGGGAATGTTTGTGAAGGGTGACGGGATTTCCCAATAAATCTTGACGGTGGGGGTGGTTGTGTGCATGTATGTATTACGTATACGCTGCATGTATTTGTTGGGACTTACGTTAACTGGACACCAGAGAGTGAATTCTACTGCATGTACTTTTAAAAAGCGAAAAGAACAAAGAAACCGAAAGGAAAAAAAAAAAGCGAAAGCAAAGAAATAATGATTTAGAAATGGTCATGGCAGGGGGTGTGGTTCTGGAGAATGCTGAATCCCTCCCTCATGTGTCCCCCTGTCCCTCCATTCCTGGTCTGAGGAGAGGAAGGGTTTGAAGTAAACGGATGGGGGGGGGGGGGGGACAAGGGCCAGGGTTAAGGGTTTTCACTTCCCATAGGACCAGAATGCCACAAGGCACGCAGGGAAGCTCTGGAGGAAAGGACAAAGAAACAGACTCGAAGAGACCCTGCAGGAACCCGCACTGTGGAAGGATGGAGAAGCACCATGGCAAAATCAGTAGGCCTGAAGGCATTTCAGAGGAACTGCGACTAATTTTCATCTTAGTGCTAACAGGCCTCCAGCCCCGGGATTCAGGTCTCAAGACGTGCTGCTGTGTCTACACCACCAAACCAGACCACCCAACAGCGCCTCAGCAGCGGCTGCTGAAGTCTGACCGAGGAGAGACTTGAGAAACAGCCTCTTCCGCTTCTCACCTTCAGGGTGCTGGTTGTCCACCACACAGGCACATCCGTTTCCTGGTTTCACCAATGTTTTCCTACATTCTGTTATCTTCTTCCGCTGGCTTTCTATCACAGAACAAAAGGATGTTCCTCATTTCGGCTGGCGTTTCTCTGAACCATCAGGCTGGTTACTCCGTCTGTTATTTTTGCCAGGCAGCTCCCTCTACTTCTCCACCGGTAACTGCACCCCTCAACTTCCCCTGGAGCACCAGGCCCTCCCTTCCTTGAACTCCATGGACTTTTTTAGGGCAGTGGCTCCAATCAAAAGGTACCACACTCCCGAGCCATCCGCTAGATTCAGGGACGACTCTAAGGTTCAGGGATGGACCTAACAGGATCAGAGGAACGGAAGCTGCTGGAACATCTCCCAACCACGGAGGGCCTGGAAATGAAACCAACACCGAGGAAGAGAAGCTGAGAAATGGAGTGACAATGTAGTCTCCAGGACCAGGACCTATGTCCCTGGAGCCCAGAAACAGCTTGTTCCTTGGTCTGGCACCCCAGTGCCTTGCCCGTGCCTGACCCTCCTGGGCCCTCCTCGGAATGTGAATCCTGCACCGAGTGGCAGACAGCTGGGGCAGATGCGTCTCACCGGCTGCTCCCTGCAAAGCCGTCCACTGGCGCTGGCTACCCAGGTCCCAAGAGCTTTCTGGTGTTGCCTTCAGTGATGTCAGCTGCCTCCTAGCATCCCCGAAGTCCCCCTTCCCTTCCCTCCTTAAATCAAAGAACCGATAGACACAATAACTTTTCAATAATCTATTTAATTTAGGCCTGCGTAGAAAGGGAAGTGTTGACTGGATTCAGCACTATTTAACTATGATTTGTCTCAAAACGAATCAGGTTCAGTAAACATTTTAACCACTATAAAAGCTGCTTTCGTATTACCATGTCAATTACAGGTATAGGAGTCACAAGTGCCATTTTGTAAAACCTTTTATTTCATTTCTGAGTTAAAGCAGCCTCAAAATGAAAACGACACTACAATTTTTAACGCTACTCTGTTTTCAGAGTCAATTTATATAATGACACTTGAATATGTGTACTTTAAACATGCTTAAAATAACAGAAGCGAATCTCCAACCAGCCTCTCAGACACAGTGGTCCTTGCCGCCACGTCCTGGTGTGTACCTACCAAGTGGTTGTTACTAATGATCAGGATTTCATTGTTCGCTACAAATTTTCAAAATACGCCCTGTGTGTAATCAGTGATAAGCATGCTTTCCCCAAGTGTCTCCTTCCAAATACTAAGGAATCTGGAGGTAGGGAGCTAAGCTGGCTATTGACTTCCTGCCTCTTAGCTCCACACTCGGCTCTTGGCCCGCTCTGTGAAAACTGATCTGGGGCCTTGCAACGTTGTTTCTTTGCCAGCTGGCATGACGCTACACTTGTCCAGTAGAGGGCGCTGGAGAGATACGGCAGAAGAAGAGTGGTGGTTTTTTGGGGTTTTTGTTTTTTTTTTCCCTCCTTGGCAGGCTCCTTGCAATGCTCCCGGCCACCCAGCAACCTCCTTCCTAGCTGCTCCCCTGCTCCCCCTGCTCAGTGAGTTCGCCTCTATCCCATGAGCCACAGCTGTGCCCTGTCCAATGAGGTCTGGACCTCAGCCTGGGAGGCTCTCGCAGGGCGCCTCATCTCAGCCCTGGGGGCAGCGGTTCTGCTTCTCCCCCCTATTCCCACATTCTCAAAAACTCTGTTTCTACCTAGCCAGTCCCTTTTACTTCAATCCCCTGCTATAGCTGGCGATTCCTTAAACTTTCCCAGTTCACACTGCTGCATGATCGAAGAATCCTTAAATCGGAGCCTATTTCAATTCTGTCAATAAACTGGACTTTTTGATACGGTCACACCAGCAAATAAAAACCACAGATGTGTCTAAATGACAAATAAATGGCACTGAAATATATAACTACAAGTTACACTTAAATAATAACACAAACCTCAAATATGAAACCTGATAGATGGTGGAAAAGACCACTTGCCTCAATCTGTCCAGTGTTTTGTGTTGTTTTGTGTTTTTTTTTTCCTTTTTTTTTTTTTAAACTCCATTATACCTCTGTGTTCTAAAACTTGTGGTACATCTGGGCAAATTCAGAAAAGGCTCTCCTTCATGATCATGAAAGAAAGGACAAAGTCCCAGCACCATACGACTGTGGGGCACTCCCTGAAGCCACGAAGCCGACGCCTGGGGCACTTATCAATGAGCGCTCTGGGCTGCAGATGATCTCCAGGGTAACTTTCTATTAGGAAATTCTGCAATTCTGTGAACTAAAAAGACTGTTCACTGTAGATTCAGTTTTGGAAGCCATTAAGCTAACTTGTGCTCAGGGTTGGATTCTAATTTGGGAGAGCAGGCAAGTGCACAAGACCTGAGCAGAAATAGCTTTATGACAATCTGCACACGGGGAAAGTCAAATATAAAAAGAGATGATACCACCATCCAGCCAGTCCTCTGATCTGGAAACATCTGTGAAGTTCAGGGTTTGTACGGAAGGACAGCAGAAAAGAAGGGTTCACAGATATGCACTGGACTCACAAGCTGGTAAAGGAGTCAAATGCCGCCTAAACAGTTTCCATAATGAAACATAAGGTAGAAAAAAATGACCAATTATATGTGCTAAAGAAAAAAAAAAAACCATCCCACAGGTATTAAAAGGATTGTTAATATTTCACATCAAAAATGTGAAATGTAGAAACTTGTATTTCAGAAATGATGAACAAGAAAACCTACCTGAAAATCTCAGTTATATAAACAAATTTTAATTTTCTTAAAAAAATTTTAATGTTTATTTTTGAGAAAAAGAGAGAGAGAACGAGCAAGAGCGAGGGAAGGGTAGAGAGCAAGGGAGACACAGAATCCCAAGCAGGCTCCAGGCTCTGAGCTGTCAGCAGAGTCCGACATGGTGCCTGAACTCACAAACCGTGAGATCATGACCTGAGCCGAAGTCGGAGGCTTAACCTACTGAGCCACCCAGGCGCCTCTGAAATTTTAATTTTCTATTTTGTTTTTAAATGCATGCCAAGTTCATATGGAAACAAACAAACAAACAAACACTCCAGACAGATGCTATGGTTACCACCTAGGTTAAGGAAGAAAGCATTCTATAATTTGCTGTATGTACTATTCTTATATATCCAGGTTTAGTCTTTAGTCGTTCAAGGTGAACTGCTTACTGTGCCAGTTTGAGGCCCTGACCTGCTCAGTCCCATGCTTTGCAGATTAACAAGTATTTGCCAGTCACAGGCTGCTGTCCCTGCACTTTAAATTGCTATCTTGGAATTACTGCCACAACCCCCCAATTCTAACACTCAAAGTTCAGAAATGGTATGAACTGCGTATCCAACACTATGTTCATCTACCCATTTTTAAAAGCAAATGTTTCTGGGATGCCTGGCTGGCTCAGTGGGTCGAGCAGGCAACTCTTGATCTCAGGGTTGTATGTTTGAGCCCCACAATGAATGCAGAGATAATTTAAAAATTAAAAAAAAATTTTTTAAAGCAAGTATTTCCTATTACGCTCATAAAGTTACCTTTCTGCTAGCTGCCAACATTCTGGCTTTCTGATTTAAAAAAAAAAAAAAAAAAAAAAAAAAAAGCCTAGAATTTACCTCCTTAAAGGACTTTAATGGAACCACAGCTAGTCAGGATTAATACAGGTATGCAGAGCTAACCTACAAGTTGCCCTATAGTGGAAGCAACTGCCAATTTCCCAAATTATGTTACTATTTATGATTCAACTCCTTTCTCTGTCCTTTATGGCTTCTCATTAACCCTGACAACACACACCAGTTCTACAATGGTAGAAAAAGTTTCCCTGGCCCTCAGGTCTAAAGAAGGTTTTCAGGGGATACCTCGCATAGGTGACAGAGTCCAGGCCTGGACAGCCTCTTTCGTGCCCTGGGGCACGCACAGGGCAGGCTTGATTAAACAATCTCTCACAACCTGCCCATAGCCAAAAGCATGATGGGAAATCTCAGGAAACTCTCAAAACCTCAGCAGTTCTCTGGGGAACCAAGGCAACACGGTCCAAACGTGAAGGTTTCTGATGATTTTGCTTAATCCAAAGATATAACCTAGAAGATCAGACAAACCTCCATAAATACCAAGCCCAAAGGAAAAAATACTGGGGCAGCAGACAGCCTGGGGTTGTAGTCTTTGGAAAAACTAACGATGACAATAGCTGTCATTTACTAAGCACCGGGCTAGGAAGGCCTTTTAAATAGATGATCTCATTCGTTCCTCAAGAGAATCTCTTTGAGGGGCACCTGGCTGGCTCAGTCGGTAAAGCACGCAACTCTCAACCTTGGGGTGTCGTGAGTTCGAGCCCCATACTGGGCACAGAGATTACTTAAAGAAACAAGAAGAAGAGGACGTCCGTGAGTAGCCCACCATGACACTGACAGTAAGCGACAGCTGCCATTCAAGCGGAGGTCTGACTGCATCTCAAGCATGTGCTTCATCCATCACGCCACACTGCGTCCCCGAAGAGCACATATACTCTTCGCTGTGGTCCACGAGTGAGAGCCACCTGCTTGACACCTGAGACACACCGATGGTGAGGCTGACCTCATGTTGTTAGAAACAGAAGAGCCCAACCGGGACGCTCTCTTCGATGATCATCAGGTGCAGCACAGGGAAAGCTGCTATTAAGAGGCCCCCAAACACAAGCACAACGTCCTCAAGATGTTTCTCCCCCGCGGCCCACAGGCTGGCCAGGCATCGCTGTTGCATGAGGTCACCAAGGGACCCACGTTCTTCTCACTAGAAGGGGGAAAGGAGGAACTGGAGAGCAAGCCATTTCCTTTTCCGTTCACTCCCGGGCAGCCCACGCTTCATTTCTGCTGACATCCGATCAGTCAGAACTTACCCGCGTGCCCGTGCCTAGGTCCAAGGAGGGCCGCGGAAAGTGTCTCTTTGAGCACAGCTACAACTTCTTCCAAAAGAAGGACAGAAAGCATTCCAGAGGGATCATCGGCAGCCTCGGGAACCGACGGATGGCCGGCCCACCTCTACACAGAGATCAAAAAAAGTTCTTCCAAAAAGACAGGTACACACACACATACACAAATTTGAATCTGTGTGTTACTTGGAGCGAATGATACACAAATCAAGTCCCCAACATTCAACTCGGCAGAGTATGACCAAAATGACCATAGGCAGAAACTTCTTCCAACGGATCAGTGACCAGTTACCTGCTAGTGGCTACAGGAAAATCCTAGCAATGCTTCCATGGAATGACTGAGCACGTCAAGGTTCTCAGTAAATCTTCCACAATGAACTTGTTACAAAATACCAAATTGTGTCTAATCTAAGAGGCCTTCAGATGTAAGATGCACCATTAATTTATGTGCCACTAAGAAAGATGCTGCCAAATGCACCATAATATGCCGTTATCTACAAGATGTGTGCCTATTTCAGATGTGGTGAAAATGAGAAAAACGTTTCTTAGAACCATTGAAATAGAGTATGCCCCTGAAAAAAACGTATTAAATTGATCTACCCTATAAAATCACTGGATAAAAACCAATTAAATTTTAGAAGACAAATTGTTATAGTTGCTATTAGGCCATCCTTTATGATGATAATATAAATATACTGAGGCCATACCTATACATCAGGAATTAGAAACAACAAAACCCAATTCTATGGGAAAGACAAACAGCTACCTCTATAACAAACACACTCATTACAATTTGCTAAGAAGCACAGGGTGCTGTGAGAGCACAGGATGGGAGGGCTTTCTGGCCTCGTCGGGAGAGTATGGAGGGTCGCCTATGGAAGTGAGTGAAATTCCGGAGGACAGCCAGCTGCCACGGCAAGGGACACAGCATGGACCATGGAAGCTCTACAGCGGGGAAGGAATAAGACAAGTTGGGGAAACAGCAAGTGATTAGCAGGCTTAAAGCATGGGAGCAGTGAAGAAATGGCTAGCACAATTCCGGCTACTACGGAGAACAGATTATAAGGGGCTAAGAATGGACATGTGGAAACCAAGGAGTAGGCTCCAGCTGTCAGTCAGAGGGAGCTTAGACTTGGTACTTTAGATTTGAGGATTTCCAAATTAGGGGGTGTCTCGGGGTAGGGGGTTTGGGGCTAGAAAGCAGGGTTTGAAAATTATTCAAGAGAAAGAATGAATGGGGCTTGGTGACTAAGTAGAAATAGGCATAAGGGAAGGGGAAGCATCAAAGATAACCCTTGGGTTTCCCACCAGGGTGACTAAGTAAGATAATGGCGTCGTTCGCCGAGATAAGCACTGGAGAAGGGCATGTTGACTTTGAGATGTTGTGAGCATGAAGCCGGGAAGGGAGCTGGCAGACAGATATGCAATTCTGGATTCAGAGCAAAGATTCGGGCTGGAGAAAAACCTAGAGAGATGTCAGTGTAGAAATACCGATCAAAGCCATGCTCATAGCTGTGGTCAGTAGAGAAGGGGGTTAGAGCAGCAGAAAGGAGGGCCTGGGGCAGAAGCTTAAGGAACATCAGCATGTAAAGGTCAGGCTCAGATAGATGAGACAGTCATTCAAACGTCCATTCGTTGTCTATGCATCAATTATTAATAACTGGCCACAATGTGCCACTCTGTTTTGGGTATCCTTTAGGTATCCTTAGGATACCCAGGATATGTAAGATCCCCATTTATTAAGGAGCTTACAGTTTAGTGTAAAACCCAAGTCAACGACCAAGGTAATTTCAGTTTGTGGTATAAGTGTTATGAAGAAAATAAAACTGGCTTTGCAACTCAAATACTATGAATGGCACTAAATCAGTGATGAGATTTCCAAAATGATAAGTGACTACTGAGAAAATCCCACACAGAGTACAATCTTTCCTCAACTTACACCAGAGGTGCTTTCCCGGGAAATTCAGTGTATATTATCACAACAGCACAGAAAACTGTACAGTATACACATAAGATAGGTTCTGCACTAAAATAAACTGGTTTTTCACCTACCTAGACATCCGTCTAGAGGGATATCCGAGTCAGGAAGGACGCAGTATGAGTCTGTATTATATGGGACTGGTCCGGGCACTAGGAAAGATCCAGGATCTCTGGCTCCTACCCGCTGAATGCCACTGTGGCTGACACAAATCGCGTGGCACCCCTAACCACATGTCCATATTTCCAAACGCCCCTCAAAGGGGTCGGTACCACCCCTGTTGAGAACTACTGCTTTAAGGCAACAAAGTATACACTGTGCTAAATGACACAAATTCTGAGAAACGGTATCTGCGACACGTGACAGTCGCCAGACATTTCCACCAAGTGACCAAGTGGCAACTGTTTCATTCGGCATGGCTTACTGAGAGTGTTCTACGTGCCGGACGGTGTTCTTCCTGCCCTCACAGAGCTCACAGTTTAGAACACTGTAGTATATACACAACAACTTGAAATGAAGATGGTGCAGAATGTGTGTGGCTCTTATATTTTGAATCTATGCACCTTGTATCTCTTGGGCAAAGTATAAACGGCTTTCTGAAAAGTAATGTTATTTTCCCCATTAAAACGGTCATTTATTGACACATGTGCCATAACATAAATTTAAACATTCAGCACCCAACGAATGACATCCAACATTGGAAAAGCAACTGTGTAGTTTCAAATCCCACCAAAGAAGTTTTTACAGTCTAAGAAGAAATATACACCATACAGTAGCACCTAGTGGAAAAGATGCTAATTGTAACTGAGCCGTTTTGGACTCTAAATATGCTCAAAAGAGAAAAGCAAAGGTTGGGGTGAGGGCGGGAGCTGTGAGTTTCTCACCAAGGAACCATTCATATTCAGGAGCGACCTCGATCTCCTATGAGAATGAATTCACAGACAGGCAAGTGCAGAGAAATTCTGATGTTGGGAAGATGCAAACGAAGAATAAACAGGTGGTAAATACTGGAAAACAGAGCGTAAAGCAAGCCACCGCCGACCACCATCTGAACTCACGCTCTCACAAGTACTCGGTTCAGTTTAGAGAATTTCCCAAACTTATAAAAAGGACATGGCTGGAATGATCCTTTATATAGGATTTTGTATTCTGTTTTCACTTACAAGGTATTCTCACACTAGACAAGCTTCATAAATATCATTCTTAAAGACAACACAACACTTTCATTGTGTACGTAGACCATAATTTTCTCAACAATTCCCCCGTGCTTATTCAGGAGTTTCCATTTTATACTATGTTCATCACTAACTCCCTCTTGCGTAGTTTGTTCTGAATTTGTGATTCCTGCCTTAAGAGAGATACCCAGAAATAGACTTACTAAAACAAAAGGGTATAATTAAGGGTATGAATACTTATAACCTGTTACCCAAAAAGTATTTTAATAATCTGTACTTTTATTAGCTGAGTATAAGATGCTTATTTCAAGCACTGAGTATCTTAATTTTTAATCTTTGCTGATAATCAAATAGAAAAAGTATCTCATTGGCCTTAATTTACAATTCCTTGATTGTTAATGAATATATTTCCCTATATTTGTTAACCTGCATAAATTTTATTTTCTATGAACTGTTTCTATATTTAGGTCTATCCCTTGGGTTCTCAGTAGGCTTTTTCCCTATCCTTTTATAAGAGTTTATATATGTTCAGTGATTAACCATTTATCACGTTGCTATAAACATTTCTACTATTTTTGGTTTGCCTTTTAATTATTTTTCACATTCAGAAGTTTTAAATTTCCATAAAATCCCACAGAAAGCTTTCATATTTTACGTTTGCTATTTTCTTTTCTAGATTTCTCAATTTTTTTTTTATATAGATGATGCTTTATTTAAATTTTATTTAGGTGGAAGGTAGACATTAGGATTTACCTTGCTTTCTTTTTGAACCAAATAGCTAACAGAATGTATGGGCATCATTTAGTGCCCCAGATTAAATGACCCTTCCTTTCACTACTCAGTTGTGACCCTGAATCTTTATACATCAAAGTCACATGTAACAGATGGGCCTGAAGACCACCCTGCTCCATGAATAAGTAGGTGCTTCTGCTAGGACCACACGATTTTAGTCCAGTTTCATAAAATCTTTGTTACCTACCACTCATTTTGCTCATACTTTTAAGTTTACTTACTTTTAGAGAGAGGGAGAGAGCGAGCATGAGTGGGGGAGGGGCAGAGAGAGGGAGAGAGAATCCCAGGCGGGCTCTGCACCACCAGTGGGGAGCCCGACATGAGATCATGACCTGAGCCAAAGTCGGACACTTAACCGACTGAGCCATCCAGGTGCCTGTCTTCATTTCTCTTTTTAAAAAAATTACTCAGGGGGCACGTGGATGGCTCAGTTGGTTGGGCGTCCGACTTCGGCCCAGGTCATGATTTCGCGTTTCGTTGAGTTCGAGCTCTGCATCGGGCTCCGTGGTGACAGCCGGAGCCTGGAGCCTGCTTCGGATTCTGGGTCTCCCTCTCTCTGCCCCTCCCCCCTGCTCGTGCTCTGTCTCTCTCTGTCTCTCAAAAATAAATAAAGATTAAAAAAAAAATTTTTTTTTTAAAGTTACTCAGGTCACCTGGCTGGCTCAGTCGGTAGAGCATGTGACTCTTGATGTCAGGGTTGTGAGCTCGAGCCCCATGTTGGGTATAGAGATTACTTAAAAATAAAATCTTAAAAAGAAAAAAAAGAATTGTTTTAAACTTATAAATTAACTGAAAGCTCTGTAGGATTTAATTTTCCTGCTTGAGAAAATCTACTTCTTTCCTCTTTCAATGAAACTGTCATTTTCTTCCTATTTCCTATATGTATGTTAAGCTCATTTCTAGGTATTGTACGATATTTTATTTTATTGTTGTGTAGGATATAATACGATCAAACATTCCACGTGTGGCCTAAATGGTTACCGATGGTAGGGGTCTAGTCAGCTTACTGACTTATCTCTGTTGCATCAAATCACTTTTCAGCTGATCATCTTGGATTTCCTGGGTATAAAACATACCAAAAATATCTTTTCACCTTTTTATTTCTTATTTCTATTTCATACTGTGCTGGGCAGAATTCTCAGACTCCCTCCCCCCGGCCCCCACCACCAAGGTTCTGGGCCCTGGCGTATGCACATGTTCTCCCAGTTATTCAATCAAGCACGAGTGCAGGCACTGTCACGAAGGGGTTCTGCACATGTAACGAAAGTCCCAAATCAGCTGGCCTTAAGACATCCAGGTGCAGGAACCCTGTAGGTTTAGAGGTCAGAGACACAGGAAGTCAGAAGCTCAAAGTATGAGAAGGAAAGAACACGCAAGTGCTGGCCTGAAGTGGAGGGCACACGGCGGGGAACACGGCAGCCTCTCAGAGCTGCCAGCAAGCCTTGCTGACAGCCAGCAAGTCCCACGACGACGAGGGACTGGATTCTGCCACAACAAGCATGAACCTGGAGGCAGATGTTTCCCCCCAGAGCCTTGCAGGAGAACTCGCCTTGGCTGACACCTTGAGTTCAGCCTGGGAGGCCCCAAGTAGAGACCCAGCACTCCCGGCCTGCAGAACTGGTCGGAACTAAACTAACACTGGTCGTTCTCCGAAGCCACCAAGTCTGTGGTAACCTGTTACGCGGCAATAGAAAACCAACACACCTATCTTACTTAATTGGTAGGAACTTAGATGGCAGTGTCAGACAAGACTAGATAACAATGTGAGTGAGTCCTAGCAGTCAGGGAATAGTTGGAGTCAGAAACCACACCAATAATTTGAACAGAGTGGACTTTTTTTTTTTAATGTTTATTTATTTTGAGAGAGACAGAGAGGGAGAGAGTGTGCGTGTGAGCAGGAGGAGGGGAAGAGAGAGAGGGAGAGAGAGAATCCCAAGCAGGCTCTGTGCCGACAGTGTAAGGCTCGATCCCATGAGCCCACGAGATCATGAGAACAGGGTGGACTTAACGGAAAGATCTGTTAACTAGTACAAGTTGGCTAACTTTTAAGAGAGGGGAAAAGTCTTTAAGTGGTCTGGAAGAAGCAAAGCAGAAAGCAGGAATCTATCTCTGGTCTGAGGGCATATAAATAATGGGCTAAGAATTGAGAGACAGGGCTCTGCACGAGGACCATGAAGGATGTGGCTGCCCTAGGACACACGGGCGATCAGCGGCAAAGAGACCTAACAGAGGGCTCAGGTCAGAGATGGTCCATGCAGGCGCCCTACTGGGTGGCGGCTAATGGTCCCGAGGGTACAGGTAGACCACGCTGCCATAAGCGTCACTGAGATGAGAACTACCAGGACTACAGACGCTGGCTTGCTGACTGTTGCACCAAAAAAGAAAAAAAGAAAGAAAAGAAAAAAGAAAAAAAAAGGAAGCACGCCTGAACCAGAGCCCCTTTTGTCCCTCTCCCCCCACTTCTACTCTCCAGCGCCCTCTATCGACAAAGACTAACATGATGTCAGCCAGCCAAAGGGAAATGTTCACAGTGCCCAGCTCTAGTATCACAGGCCAGGCAAAGAGGGGGTCGGATCTACACAGATTAGAAGATGCGGGACGAATTGGTAATGGGCACACGCTATCCTTCTGGCTACTCGGCTTCCACATATGCCCTCTACGCACATCTGAACTTACATACAGCACCAAACAACTGTTTCCACCGAATAGCACGCAGCTATCTTCCTATAAATGAAGATGCTTTCACCTTCTCACCAAAATAAGGAGCCACAGTCCTAACAGCCACTGTATCCATCACTGGCTATATTAATTACTTCTTAAATTCTGTACAGCTCCACTAAACAGTCTCCTCTCCAAAGACTAAATTGTCAAATTAAACCCCCCAAATTTCTATATAAAATACGGGCAAGAAGAAAAATAAAAGTTCGACACACAGATATAACAAAGAAAAAAATGCTAATTCACTACAATTCTCATTTCTGCACCTGGCCATGAGGTCACTGATGGTGTCCACACCTTTCCTTTTCCACTTCCTGTCCCATATCTCCTGTGTCGTCAATCAGAACCTCACGTAGTCAGAGTTCTCAACATGACAGGATAACCCTAACCCTTATTCTTTTTTTTTTTAAGTTTATTTATTTTGAGAGAGAGAGAGCAAGAAAGCAAGCTCACGAGAAGCAAGGGAGGGAGCAGAGAGAGAGAGGGAGAGAAGGAGGGAGAGGGAGAATACCAAGCAGGCTCTGCACCATCATCGCAGAGCCCAACACGGGGCTCGACCTCACAAACCATGAGATCATGATCTGAGACGAAACCAAGAGCTGTATGCTTAACCAACTGGCTCAGCCCTCTGCTGAGCCTCTGCTACCCCTCATTCTTAAAGGATCTGACCCACCAGACCTCCCTTTTTGGGGGTACTGCAGTTGTTCATTACTCTTCAATACAGTGCATACTTACCGAGAGACCCCCCAGAGAATCCTGAGTTAGCATAGCCTTCCTTGTCCCCACTGTGTAGCATCACCCCTATTTTCCTTTAGTATCAGGACCAAGCACTCCAGGCAGTAAAGTAGCCCCTCCGGTTCAGTGGTAAGAGAGTCGCAAATGGGTGGGAGCCTCGCATTCTAATTCAGTGGAACTCTCCTGTATCCTCTGGGAGAAGCACTG
>NW_024412448.1:2626192-2649949 GCF_014898765.1 Herpailurus yagouaroundi | reverse complement strand
TTTTTTTTTCAACGTTTTTTATTTATTTTTGGGACAGAGAGAGACAGGGCATGAATGGGGGAGGGGCAGAGAGAGAGGGAGACCCAGAATCGGAAACAGGCTCCAGGCTCCGAGCCATCAGCCCAGAGCCCGACGCGGGGCACGAACCCACGGACCGCGAGATCGTGACCTGGCTGAAGTCGGACGCTTAACCGACTGCGCCACCCAGGCGCCCCCCCCCAAAAAATTCTTTAATGCTTATTTTTGAGAGGGAAAGCAAGCAAGTGGGGGAGGGGCAGAGAGAGAGGGAGACAGGATCAGAACTCAGAAACCGTGAGATCATGACCTGAGCCGAAGCTGGACGCTTACCTGAGCCACCCAGGTGCCCCTCTTTTTCTCCTTTTGATCCTGTTGATTTTTGCTGTTTGCATTTTGAAGCTATGTTATTATGTGCATACAAATTTCCTTGTGGATTGACTCATTTTTCATTATGAAATTTCCTTCTTCATTTCTATGAATATGTTTTGCTTTGAAGTCTGCTTGGCCTGACATCACTTCAACTGACCATCTTACTACTCATTTTGTAACTTGTCTCACCTATCTATCTGTCCCACGTTTCTTTCTTTCTCTTCTCTCCTTTCTTGTCTTTTTTTTTGACGAGTAAGTAGTTTTTATTATCTCATTTCCCCTCTCCTCCTCTATGAACATGGTAGCTATAAATCCTTTCTATCCTTTTAGTGGTTATGCTAGAGCAGCTTCTCGCAATTAAAGCTCCATGAGAGAACCGTCTTACAGAAAACAATCTGAGTGGCTCTTCTGTTAATTTTTCCAAGGTTGATACATAACCGGTGCCCTTCTAGATGCAAATAAGCTAATTCATTAGATACAAAGGATTCTTTAGCATAGATAGAAGTTAGCAAACTTTTCCTATCAAGGGCCAGGTATAGTAAATATTTTGAGCTTCGTGGGCTACGCGGTCTCCACAACAACTACTCAACTCAGGCACGAGAGCGTGAAAGCGGCCATAGACAGTACATAAACTAATAGGCACGGCTGTGTTCTAAAAAACATATTATTTATTAAAAAGGCAGCAGGCCGGATTTGGCCCACAGGCAGAAGCTTGTCAATCCCCTGTCTTTGGGCATTAGGACATGATTCTCTCACTAAACACGGTAGAGACGGGCTGCCTTAGGTATTGTATCTTCTATCCCAGACTCCTTAATCTTGCTAAATATAAACTACAAGGACCTTAGGATGTTGAAACTATAATTAGCCTCTTCCTGCTTTCTGTGCTACTGTTGTCATTAATTTTACTGTTCTACGCATTTAATATTACTTCAGATTTATTCACCGTTTACCCTTTTTCCACTGTTCTTTCTTTCCTGTATCTCCATGCTTCCTTCCATCTTGGATAATCTTCCACTTACCTTGAGAACTCTCTTTATAGTTTATTTTTTTTTTTTAATTTTTTTTCAACGTTTTTATTTATTTTTGGGACAGAGAGAGACAGAGCATGAACGGGGGAGGGGCAGAGAGAGAGGGAGACACAGAATCGGAAACAGGCTCCAGGCTCTGAGCCATCAGCCCAGCACCCGACGCGGGGCTCGAACTCACGGACCGCGAGATCGTGACCTGGCTGAAGTCGGACGCTTAACCGACTGCGCCACCCAGGCGCCCCTCTTTATAGTTTATTTAGTGTGAATCGGTCAGTGATGAATTCGCACAAGTTTTTGTCTGTCTGAAAATGTCTATATTCTACCTTCATTTTTTGCTTGATACAAATTTCGAGGTTGGCAGTTTTGTTGTTGTTTTGCAACACTTTGAAGATTTGGTTCTTTGGTCTTCAGATTTCCATCTCTTCTGCAAAGTCAAGCGTTAGTTGCTCCTTTGAAGGTAACGTCTGTTTCTTCCTTTGGCTAATTTTAAGGCTTTCTTTGGTTTTTAACAATTTTCCCTTTTTCTTCCCTTCTTTTCTGTTTTCTTCCTTTTCTCCCCCTTCCCCTTCTTTTTGTTTTGTTTTATTTTTATCCTGCTTAGGTCCACGGTGATTCTTAAATCTGTGGCTTGATAGCTTTTGTCACTTTGGGAAGATTCCCGGCCACCATCTCTTTTAGTATCGCCTCTGTCCTTTCTCCTCTCCTTCTGAGTCTCCAGTTCTTTTTAGACTTTTAATAGTGTCCCGTTTGTCTCTAGTGTGTTTTTCTTTTTCTCCTCTTTCAACCTTTGTGCTCCAGCATGGATATCTTCTTCGGATCTATCTTCCAGTTCACTAATGCTCTTTTCAACTGTGACTAATCTGCTAGGAAACCCTTCTGTTACTGTACTTTTCAATTCTAGAATTTCTACTCAGTATGTCATAGTTCCAGTTTTCTACTGGAACTCTCCATTTTTAATTTTCTGAGAATATTCATCAACGTTATTTTTTTTCCCTCATCAATGTCATTTTAAAGTCCAAGGCTGATGACCCTTATATCTGGATCTTCTGTGGGTGTCCTTGTTGCCTCTCTTTTCTCCTGATTTTCAATCTTTTTATATGCCTGGGTTTTGACTGCTATTATGTATGAAAATTTGTGGAGCTAACCTGAGGTTCTGAAAGATGGAATCTTCCTCCAGAGAGGATTTACTTTGCCTTCTACAGGCACTCAAGAGTAGAGACAGGGGCACGTGGGGGGCTCAGTCAGTTAAGCGTCCGACTCTTCATTTCGGCTCAGGTGATGATCGCACGGTTGGCGAGAGCGAGCCCCGCGTCAGGCTCTGTGCTGACAGTGCGGAGCCTGCTTGGGATTCTCCCTCTCTCTGCCCCTCCCCTGCTTGTGCGTGCACGCTCTCTCAAAATAAATAAGTAAACAGAAAAAGAGAAGAGGTAAATCATTTTAATGTATTTCCATTAAAAACTAAGTTTTAGTTTTTCTGAGAACTGGATTCCAGGACCATCCTTACGTTCATCATTATGCCTACGCTGAAACTTTTTTTTGAGGTGCGGGGAGAGGTCCCAACCAGAAGCCTGGAATGTTCACCGGGTCCTTCCTCCGCTGCCATTCCTGAACTCCAGTTTTTGTGCCTCCCGTGCCCGTAAGACTGCCGAACACTCTGCTCAGCGTCTCAACTTGTCTTCTGTTCAGCTTTTCAGTCACAGCTTCTGTGTTGGCAATGCCTCTGGGGGTCAAATAGCACCAAATGTTGATCCTGCCTCCTCAGACCTCTCTTCTTCTAGGGGTGTTGGCCCCTCACAGTCCTCAATGCCCTGGCCACCTCTAATGCCTTCAAAGCATTGCTCTTTGGTCTACCTAGTACTTTTCGTTCTTGGCAGCAGTGCTGGTCTGACACAACTCGTCTGCCCTAGCCAGAAACGGAAGTCTCAAAACGTACTGGATTTTACTCAGTAACTCTTCAGGTAGCAATTAGGATCACCTCGGGAGTTTTCTTACTTGATCTACTAGTGCAGTGAAATGTTAGATTTCTTGCATCCCCAAGGTAACCCTTACTTGGTCTTACCATTCTCCTGATTAATATGCTGCTCCATTTATCTCAAACTTTCTTTAGAGATTTTAAAGAAACAGTATGAATACTGACAAATTATACTTGTTGGTAAACTGTTTAAGATTCTCAGACTATATTTCTGTAACAGGAATTGAAGTTAGCTTTGTTGCTATCACTTTCAAGTATTTGGTATCATAATTATGCTAGCTTCATAAAGAGGACACCTTTCCCTCCTTTTTCAGTTCTTAGGGGCACCTGGGTGGCTCAGTTAAGCGTCTGACTCTTGATTTTGGCTCAGGTCATAACCCCAGGGTTGGGGGATCGGGCTCCATGCTGAGTGTGGCACCTTCTTGAGATTCTCTCCCTCCTTCTGCCCCTCTCCCCTGCTCGTACATGTGCACAGTCTCTCTCTCTCTTTCAAATAAAAAAGGTAATAAAGTTCTTAGACGATTCACACAGTAAATATTAAAAATATGAAAGAATTAATTTTTATTGACATTATCTGAAAAGGAGAAACTTTCTGGAGAGAAATTCTTTTATAATTAAAACGTCTTTCCTGTTCTGCTTAGATTTTCTGGATTCCCCAAGGGTCTGTGACTACCTAAAAAGTTAAGGTCCTGTCCTAGCACAAAGCTAAGACTCAACAATTCCTGTTTCCTTTTGACCTAAAAAGTTCTCTTTTTGTTTTGCACCAGGTCATGAATATCTACCATTTTGAGTCAGGGAGCTGCTTTTCACGACCTGAAGCTTTACCATTACTGGAGAGCACGGATGTAGGAAAGATACTGTGAAACCGTATCACCTTACTTTCCTTATTGCTGGGAATCTCACTGAACTTGGGGGGAGAGAGCCGGTGCCATTAGAAGTCAGCAATCTAATACATATGAAGATTCAGTTATTTGCCCAAGCAGCTATTTACTGAGTGCATACTCTATATTAAGCTCAGTTTTATAAAAGATGAAAAAAATTAAGCCTGAATCTTGCCTTCAAGGAGTTTATAACCTAATAGAAGAAAACTTGCATACATACACAATCATCACAAAAAGTAGAAAGTCCACGTCCCATAAGATAGCTACCAACCAGAATCACCTGTCATTCAATAATTCATACAATCTGTATGCCAAGTAGCAACAAGTTAAACATTCTATTTTCCCTCTTTAACGTACCTTTAAAACGAAGGAGGAAACCACGCTTTATAGGTAAGTGACTAAGCGACTGTATATTTCTTAAGTATCTCATCTTAGTGAATAAAGCTTTACGCATTATGGTAATTAAATGCCACAGGAGACCAGTTTATAAGCATTTCTGGGACACTGACTGGGGCTTCTTTGTGTGAAATCCAGCAAATTAAACCGACAATATGATCGTCACAAAAACAAATCCTAATAGTCTACAAAGAATACGAATTCGATCTCTATCCCATGTCTTTGCTCACACGATAATTTTATGTCAGCTTATGTGGAGTTTTTAGAGTAACACACCCTGCGCCCTGACCACCCCACACACCTTATAAATCAGGCCAAAGCGATTACATGGCCATGTCTGTGGCAGGATTAAAATAACGCCACCCTCTACACCGGAATCACTCCTCTGAAATTAGAGCAACACACACACACACAAACAGATAATGACAATGCAAACACGTGCTAGTGAGGAACAGACTTTGCAGGCCTGGACACAGAGAAGATAATGTGTACCTACAAGGTGTCAAATTTACGCACTCTCTCATTTAAAACATATAATAACCCTGTAGTAGGCATTAGTATTCCCACCTTCCAGATAAGAAAACAAAGGCCCAGAGCAATTAAAAAATAAACCCAAAGTTACTCAGCTTGTAAGGAGCATCCCTAGAAACCTAGCCTAGAATTGTGTCGACAATTCCCAAGACCACACTTCCCCCAGTGGTCCCCAAATGCTGGTTAGCAGTTGACGAGAATAATACCCTGCACATAAAGTGTACCATTCAATGAATTTTGTTCTACGTGTACCCCCGTCACACTGACTCACGCACACACGCGCGCGCTACTCAAGAGAACTCCACAGAAGGAAAAAAGAAGGATGACGTCAGGTAAACTTTTCATAAAGCTACATTCGCTCGCTACAGGACTCTCCTCGAAGCTGGTGTCCTTCGTAGTTCTTTGCATGGGAGTGTCTTTTCGTTTATAATGAGAAGAGTGGATGGCGGTGGTTTTTGAGTGTCTCACGTGGCACGTAAAAGATGGCAACCACAGGCCGGCTTCCACTTCTGTGTTGTAACTGTACTGGTGTATGAAGTATGAACCACAATGCCTTTCCGTGTTTTCAAAAGAACAGATTTCGCCCTCAAAAAGAAAGGTCTGATCAAATCATATTTAGAAGATCCCTACTTCTCCACAAGAATGACAAACATTTTTTTTTTTAATTTTTTTTTTCAACGTTTATTTATTTTTGGGACAGAGAGAGACAGAGCATGAACGGGGGAGGGGCAGAGAGAGAGGGAGACACAGAATCGGAAACAGGCTCCAGGCTCCGAGCCATCAGCCCAGAGCCCGACGCGGGGCTCGAACTCACGGACCGCGAGATCGTGACCTGGCTGAAGTCGGACGCTTAACCGACTGCGCCACCCAGGCGCCCTGACAAACATTTTTTAAAACTGCTGTGTGTAGCCTCCTTGACGGGCAAAATTCTAAGGGAGGCACCCCCGTTCCTGGCACTGCCGTCTTTCCAGGGGTCCCTCGGGGTCTCATCTCCTTGCCCTGCTCCCCCCACCCCCCACTTCTACCGCTCAATCTCAACAGACACGCTCACAGGTAATCATGTATTTCAGTCCCGTGACATGGATGACCATCTTCACGGCCACATTCTTACCAGCAGCACAGGAGTGGAAGAATTTCTCTTCTCATCGTCCTGAGGATTCTAGTTAAACCTTGCCAGCTGAATATGGTCCCTCTGAATCTGGTTTCTTTAATTTGCTTTTCTCTGATTATTGGCAAGATTAATTTTTACAATATGTTTGCTCACCGACCTGTTTCATAATTGTCTTCCCTTTTGCTCTTTTGTGCCAAAAGGCATAAAAAAAAACTAGTTTTCTCCAAGACCTGGGTTTGAACCCACGACTGTCTGATCTTAGGCAAGTCATACCACCTCTTTGGATCTCAGTTTTCTCCCCTAGAAACCCCAAACATCCATGAATTTTAAGTAGTTTACATTAATTAAGACTTATTCCTAAAAACACAGCAGGCACACAAAATATAATGCTGATAATAATATTGCTGTTGCTAACGCATCATCACCTTGACTATAGAGAACGTTAAATAGCAACAGTAATATAAACTCCGAATAAAACTAAGCAAAAAAAAAAAAAAAAAACCAAACAACACACACACACACACACACACACAAAATCCTCATATTTTTAACGAAAAATACAGTAAGAGTGTCTGAAGAATAAGGGCACCTGGGCGGCTCTGTCGGTTGAGCGTCCGACTTCGGCTCAGGTCATGATCTCACAGCTCGTGGGTTCGAGCACACGTCAGGCTCTTTGCTGACATGACAGTTCGGAGCCTGGAGCTTCCGATTCTATGTTTCCCTCTCTCTCTGCCCCTCCCCCACTCGTGCTCTGTCTCTCCGTCTCTCAAAAAAAACAAGATTAAAAAAAGTCTACAGAATACATTCATATTCGATGCGTATCAAAGCCTTCAGATAAAAGGACAGCTTTTCCTTCTCTAAGGAGTCAGTACATTTAGAGTTGAGCAGCCTTAAGAACCACGATCCAGTTTCTGAACACTTCCATCACCCACAAAGATCCAGTCTGTGGCCTCACCCTTAGCTCCAGACAGCTCCGAACATGCTTTTGGATCCTATGGTTTTGCCCTTTGTGGAAACAGCCCATAAATTAAGCACAGCTATTTTCGCTTGGTATGATGTTTTTGAGATTCATTCACACTACAGCATGTATCGGAATTTCATTCTTTTTATTGCTGAACAATATTCCACTGTACGGCTAATCCGCATTTCCGATATCTATTTACCAGTTGATGGTCTGGGATTGTTTCCACTTGTTGGCTCTTTTGAGTAACATTCATGGTCACGTTTTTGTGTCAGCAGACGTTCTTGTCTGCACTGCAGAGATAGATACGCAGGGAGGAACGGCCAGGTCATATGGTAAATTTACATGTAACTTAAGAAACCGCCAAACTGTTTTCCAAAGCACCTATACCAAGCAATTCCCACCAGCAACGCGTGAGGTTCCCCATTTCTCCACATCCGTGTTCTCACCTGGCCTTTCAACCAAAGCCATTCCAGTGCGTACAGAGTGGTTACCTCTTGGTTTTAATTTTCAGTTCCTGAATGATTAACAATGTTGAGCGCTTATGTATGTGCTTGTTAGCAATCTGTGTTATCTTCTTTGGCGAAATGTCTATGGAAATCCTTTGTCCATTTTTTAACTGGGCACTTTGTCTTTTATTGACTTACGAGAGTTGTTCTTTTTATGTATTCTGAATACCAGTCCTTTATCAGCTCTATGATTTGCAAATGTTTTCTTCCAGTCTGTGGACTGTCTTTTCATGCTCTTAATGCCTCTTAATGGTGTCTTTTGAAGTACAAAGTTTTAGATTCTGATGAAGTGATGGATCTTGCTTTTGGTGTTACATCTATGAACTCTAAGCAAAGGTCACAAGGGTCTTCTGCTACATTTCTAACAGTTGTAGCATTTTAAATCATTAGTCTATGATCCATGTTGAGTTTGTTTTTGTGTATGATGTGAGACAAGGGTCTAAATCACCTTCTTAAAAAAAAAAAAAAGGTGTATCTGTGGATTCACAGATATCCAGCTGTCCCAGAATATGTTTTGAAAAGACTATTTTGGGGAACCTGGCTGGCTCAGTCAGTGGAGCGTGCAACTCTTGATCTCGAGGTTGTGGGTTCGGGCCCCATGTTGGATGTGGAGATTACTTAAAAGTAAAATCTTAAAAGAGAAATCACTATTTTTTTTCCCCATTAAAATGCCTTGCACAGTGTCAAAAATCAGTTCACCATAAATGTAAAGGTTTATTTCTGAACACTCAATTATGCTCCATTAGTCAAGATGTCTGTACGTGTGCCAATACCACACTGTCCTAACTGCTTTAGCTTTAAGGTATATTCTTAAATTGGGAATTTGAAGTCCTTTCTTTAACTTTTTATCTGGTAAATGGCTTTGGCTATTCTAAGTCTTTTGCACTTCCATATAAATTTTAGAATCAGCTTGTCAATTTCTGCAAAAAAAAAAAAGCCTTTTGGAATTTTGATAGGGATTCTATTGAATTTATAGGTCAATTTAAGGGGAATTGCTACATTAACAACATCATGTCTTCCTATCCATGAATGTAGGCTATCCCTACAATGACCTGGATCTTCTATCATTTCTCTCAGCAATGTTTTGCAATTTGCAGTGTAAAAATCCTTCACTTTTTTGTTAAATTTATTCTCAAGTATTTCTTTTTGATGTTATAGTGAATGAAATTAAGAAAATGATTTCAAACTGTTTCCTGCTAGTATATAGAAATACAAATGATTTCTGTATATTAATCTTGTGTCCTACAACTTTGCTGAACTTGTTTACTAGTTCTAGTAGCTTTTTTTTTTTTAAGATTGTATTTTTAAGTAATCTCTTCACCCACCGTGGGGCTTGAACTCACAACTCTAAGATCAAGAGTTACATGCTCCACTGACTGAGCCAGCAAGGAGCCCCTCAGTTTGTTGTTGTCTTTTTACAAGACTCCTTAGGGTTTTCTACATACAGAGTCATGTTATCTGTGGATAAGAACAGTTTTACTGCTTCCTTTCCAATGTAGATGTCTTTTCTTTCTTTTTTCCTTTCAATGTTTTGTTTTATTTTTGAGACAGGGAGAGCACCTGTGAGTGGGAGGGGGGCAAAAAGAGAGGGAAACAGAAGGTCTGAAGTGGGCTCTGCCCTGACAGCGGAGAGCCTGATGCAGGGCTCGAACTCACGAATGGTGAGATCATGACCCAAGCCAAAGTCGGATGCTTAACCAACCGAGCCACCCGGGTGCCCCTATTTCCTTTATAAACTGACTGCACATGCTAAAATCTCCAGCGCAACGTTGAGTAGACGTTAAGAGGATGGACATTCTATGTCTTGTTCCCTATTTTAGGAAGAAAGCATTCATTACACACCCTTAAGTATGATGTTAACTTCTTGTGTTATGTATGTTTTTCTTACATGCTCTTTATCAAGTTAAAGAAGTTCCCTACTAAGGGCATCTGGCTGGCTCAGTCAGAACCCCTGACTCTCGATCTCAGGGCTCTAAGTGTGAGCCCCACATTAGGTGTAGAGATTACTTAAGAAAAATAAAATCTGAAAAAAAAAAAAAAAAAAAGAAGTTCCCTTCAATATCTAATTTGCTGAGAGTTTCTATCATGAGGGAGTGTTGGATTCTGTCAAGTGCTTTTTCTGAATCTATTGAGATGGTCATGTGGTTCCATTCTTTATTCTAATCAATATGGTGTACTACATAAAGTGATTTTGGGATGTTAACCTAAACTTGGAGTTCTGCAATAAATGTCAGTTGGTCATAATCCCCCCCACCCTTTTTTTTAAGTTTATTTATTTATTTTCAGTAATCTCTGTATCCAACATGGGGCTCAAACTCACGACCCCAAGGATCAAGAGTCGCACGCTCTTCTGAATGAGCCAGCCAGGGGAACCTGATCATAATCCTTTTTATATCTTGCTGGACTCAGCTTCCTTATATTTGGCTAAAGATTTTTGTGTTTACATTCACAAAAAATATTGGGCTGCAGTTTTATTTTTTTGTGATGTCTTTGGCTTTGGTACCATGGCAATACTGGCCCCACTGAATCAGTTAGGAAGCATTTCTTCCTCCTGTATTTTCTGGAGATGTTTGTGACGTCCTGGTATTAGTTCTTTACTTCTGAATTAGAATTCACCAGTGAACCCAAGATGACCTGGGTTTTTCTTTGTGGCAAGATTTGTAATTATGGGGGCTCCTGGCTGGCTCTGTCAGTGGAGCCCACAACTCTTGATCTCAGGGTCATGAGTTCAAGCCCCCCTTGGGTATAGAGCTTACTTTAAAAGAGAGAGAGAGAGACAGAGATTTGTAATTACTAATAAATGTCTTTTCTCGTTATATGCCCATTCAGATTTTTCACTCTTTCTGAATGTTTTGGTGATTCGTCCATTTCTACCACTATCATTTCATCTAAGCTATGTAATCTGTTGGTATAAAGTTATTCATAGTTCCTATTTAATTTCTGTAAGATCAACACTCATTCTTGATTTTAGTAATTTATATCTTCTCTGTTTTCATCAATCTAGCCACAGGTTTGTCCATTCTGTGGATCTTTTCAATTAACCAGCTTTTGGTTTTGTTGATCTTCTCTATTACTTTTCTGTTTCTACTTCATTGACTTCTACTCTAATATTTATTTCCTTCCTTTTGCTTTTTTCAGTTTGTTTTTCACTCTCTGGATTCATAAGGTGGAACCTTAATTTTTGATTTGAGATCTTTCTCCTTTTCTAATATAGATATTTAAAGCTATAAATTTCCCTCTTAGTACAGTTTGGCTGCACCTCACGAATTTTAATATGTTGTGTTTTCTATTTTTAATTCAGTTCAAAATACTCTCTGACTTTCCCTTGTGATCTCTTCTTTGACCCAATTACTCAGAAATCTCTTGCCTCATTTCTTATGGACTACACATGGAGACAAAGAGCAGAGTCCAAAGGGATTCCAAAACTTTTTACCGGAGCAATTATAAGGAGGGAAGTGCTATTGGAGATGGGGGGGGGGGGGCGCAGGTGCAGTGGACGTAGGGGCAAGAGCAGCAGTTCAGTCCGGGACATGTGAGGTGGATATTCTCACGCAACAGCCATGTGGGGATATGGACAACTGGATACGCAAATACTGAGTCTGGGGAGCAGTCCAGGCTGGTGATATAAAACTTAGGAGTCTTCAGGGCATGTGTGGCATATAAAGTCACAGGACTGAATTACCAAAGGTGTGAACGTCCACAGAGAAAAGAAAGTTTCCATGTGTGAAGTCTGAGACAGTTTCGTGAAGGAGACTGTTGTTAACTTAGGTATGTTAGGACACTTAGAATTTGATCTAGCAAGGACAAGGCAATTCAAGCACTCTGTAAGCCACAGATGTAAAATAAATGTTGTCACATAAGAACACGTCGTCATCTGTGACTAATGGAGGCGCTGAAGATAATGATACTAAGAGATCTAGATCTCCATATAAATAGACATTTTACAATACGCATGGATACATCTATGTCAGGCTTACTGTATATATGTCTGCTAAAATGATAACATCCCTTAAATTGTCCATGTTCCTAAAACAAGGTCTTCACCTCACACACTTACTTTTCTGTCCGTATCTCTACCAGTCATTTAACATATGTCTCTTCTGAAAACCGTGAAATCAAAGGAGCAGAATTGTTGCCGTAATGAAGACCATTCTCAGGAATGTCACTCTGAAGGGACACACTGTTACTGTGAAAGGCCCCGGAGGGACTTCAATCACATCGATGTAGAACTCAGTCTCCTTGGAAAGAAAAAGGAGAGGCTCTGAGCTGACAAATGATGGGGAAGTAGAAAAGAAACGGAACGACTGCTGCTCGTACTACCTGCAGTCACCTACAGAACATGGTCAGGGGTGGTACCCTGGGCTTCTGCTACGAGATGAGGTCGGTGGATGCTCACTTCCCCGTCAATGTTGCCACTCAGGAGAATGGTCCTCTCGTGGAAATCTGAAATTTCTTGGATGAAAAAGACATCCGCAGGGTCTGGAAGAGGCCAGGTGTTGCTTGTTCAGTATCTCAAGCCCCAAAAGATGGGTTAATTCTTGAAGGAAATGACATTGAACTTGTAACACACTCAGCTGCTTTGATTCAGCAAGCCACGACAGTTCAAAATAAGGGTATCAGAAAACTTCTGGATGGTATCGATTTTTCCGAAAAAGGAACAGTTCAGTAGGCTAATGACCAAGATCTAAGTTGTGCCCAGTTGTACAGAAACAGCAGGACGCCAGATGATTTTTCAGACCTATTTGTGTTATTCTAAACTTTTTGTTTTAAATTTGAGAGAGAGAGTACCGGCGGGTAAGGGGCAGAAAGAGAGGAAGAGAGGAGGAGAGAGAGAATCTCAAGCAGCCCCACGCTGTCAGCACAGAGCCTGAAGCAGGGCTCGATCTTACGATCGCCTGAGACGAAATCAAGAGTCGGACGCTTAACTGACTGAGCCACCCGGGTGCCCCTTGAGATATTTAAAAGATGCAATAAAAGCTGTACTGATTTGGGGCTTCTTCTTAAACCAACAGTCCTTTCCAACTATTTGGCAAGTAAACCATTGCAAAGTAAACAAAGAAAAAAAGAAAAAGAAAGAAGCAGTAGCAAAATTGTTATCCCTCCAGCCAGACAACCACACGACAAAACAAAAGATAACATGCTTATTCCAAAGCAAGTGTCTGAATCTTGTTACCATATAAGTCTTCAAGGGTCTACAACACTCCATTCCTGCAAACTTTTTTTTGTTGAAGAATCGGAAGAAAGATATAATACTGAAGAAAAATGGGTCAAGTGAGGGAAATTGCTTTCCAACTGAGATTTGAGATTGAATAGGAAGTAGGTGAATTAGAAGAAAGACAGTTATCACCCATTTGTACACTGCTCTTATATATCAAAGGCAGCTTACTTCCAGCTTACCCATTAACTAAAGCATTCTAGTTTCAAGGTGACACAGAGTTTTACAGAAATGTCTTCCCACTTTTAATAATGTGGCTCAAAACTAGAATCCCTTTAAATAGGCTTAAAATTTCCAGTGATGTTAACTTTCAAATAATGTTTCAAGAAAAACCTGCTGCTGTGGCAGAAAAAAGAAATAATCCATGAGATGTGTGTTTGTCTCACAGACACCCTTCTTGCCTAGCTTCATTCTAGACGCCAGGGTTAGAAATCAGAGAGAAAAGAGAATCCATCATCAAGCGTTTCAAATATAAACAACATTTCTTATAAACACATCAATGTCAGTTTTCTCTTAGTATACTCTTAGAGCCCACAATGACACTATCTGGAACTACAAACCCATTAGACACAGGTTATTTATGTGACACTTAATAAAACTGCTTTATTAAAAGAGGTCAGATGCCACAGTTCAAATTTGGGGCCCCAAGGATCTCTTAGATCTTTAAAAATACTGAAAATCACCCTGCCCATCTGAATGAAGTGGGCAACAGGATGGTCAGGTGCACAGTTACTGCAGTCAGACAGACCCGACTTCTCCAAGGTACCTCGGGGTTTCAGCTATCGATGAAAATAAATGAGATTATAGTAGGCTTTCTATACGGAGCATGTGATAAGCCCTCAAAACACCATAGCTATTATGAAGTTTGGAATCCTTTCTCCAGCTGTGAATTTATACCTTCGGAGCAAACAGGCTTAGCAACACAAGTGCACTGAAATGGAAAAAAGGGGACTCTTCACCCTATCGCCAAACCAGGCCTTACCCCCATTTCCAAAGTGCAGTTTCAGGAAAGAGAAATGAAAAATAAAATGAAAAGGTCGGGGGTGAGGTTATGGGAAAAACAAAAGAAAAACTTCTGAGTGATCTTAAAGGCTGAATTCTGAAATTGATGTCCACTGACTTGAGACGTAGTTAGAAAATCACAATTTAAAAAGAAAAAACAGGGGCGCCTGGGTGGCTCAGTCGGTTGAGCGTCTGACTTCGGCTCAGGTCATGATCTCACAGCTCGTGAGTTCGAGCCCCGCGTCGGACTCTGTGCTGGCAGCTCAGAACCTGGAGCCTGCTTCGGATTCTGTGCCTCCCTCTCTCTCTGCCCCTCCCCCGCTCACGCTCTGTCTCTGCCTCTCTCAAAAATAAATAAACATTAAAAAAAAATTTTTTTTAATAAAAAGAAAAGACATCTTTTTTAGGCCATTGGATCTGCACGACGAAAATTCTGCCACTGAAAGTAAAATCAGGCACGTATGTAAGCTAAGAACCACATTCAATAATTCTGCCAAAGGAGTATTTAAGTTATGAGTCAACATAAACTCATTTCAAGAAAAAGAATTTCGACAACATCCTTTTAAAATCTGATCTAATTTCCAGAGTTCCCCTGATGGAGTATAAAATAATACGTTAAATATATACTAACCACATATTCTGGGTTGGCAACAATGAGTCCATTACTTAAAATACTCATTTTTACAATGGGCTAGTATCTGAAGATAGTTACTAAATCTGTAAAAGGTAAACCCAGAGTTATTTTGTGATTTATCTACCATTCCTAAAATTCAAATGCCCATAAGAAATATCATCATTTGGTTGGCGGTACTTTTCCTGGAGGAGCCCAAGGGCCCCTGGGAAAGGTAACAGCCCGCTGCCAGGGGTGCCAAGAGAACATACAGTGCAGGGGCGCTTGGGGGGCGCAGCCGGTTGGGCGTCCGACTTGGGCTCAGGTCACGATCTCGCGGTCCGTGAGTTCGAGCCCCGCGTCGGGCTCTGTGCCGACCGCTCGGAGCCTGGAGCCTGCTTCGGACTCTGTGTCCCCCTCTCTCTCCGCCCCACCCCTGCTTGTGCTCTGTCTCTCTGTCTTTCAAAAATGAATAAACATTAAAAAAAATTAAAAAAAAGAAAGAAAGAAAGAAAGAAAATCCAGTGCAAGTGAGCCACGGCCGACTATGGAGGTGGACTCACCTCTGAAGCTCTCCCCACAACTACAGACACACCCGACAGGCTGGGCCGACTAGCTGAAGATATGGTCAGTCGGTCACTATCCTAAAAAGACTAAACACAGAGGAGAAGTACGCATTTCTCAGCCTCTTCTCTCTCCCTACTCTCACTGGTGGGGGCAACATCTCTGAAGAAACAGACGACTGAAAACAAAACTGAAAATTCTGATCTTAGTGTCCCCAAAATACTGTAGACATTACAAAGATGAACATGCCATCATCCCTGCTATCAAGTAACTCAAAATCTAAGAGAGAAATGATGGTAATGAAGAAACCTTCATTTCTTTGTAAAGCATGAATCTGTAAAGGGCTGTGCTGGGGTTTAGAGTCTGAAATGAACAAGAATGACTCATGCTCATCAATTAAATACAAAACCATAATATATACAAAAGTACGACTGTGGCTAAGGTTCTTACTCATCACCTGACTGTGGTAAATAAATAAGATTCTTGTCTGCTTTAAGGCTTCCCCACCCCGCTCTATCGTGGGGTGTACAGTTAAAAAAAAAAAAGCCCATTTTGTTGTTTTAGTTGTTTTCTTTGTAAAGAACAGAATCTCCAATCACTTTGGTTTAAGGATTCTATTACATTTATCTAACCTTTAAAAAGTTCTAGTAACTTCAACACAGCCTAACTACTAACACTGCTATTTATGTTATAAACTGATCTGTTATGTCATAATCTGATCTTATGTTTCCTGGAAATACTGAAGATTTGTTGTCTCTCTTTTCTGTCAATATCCTATTCCCATAAAATTTATGACATATCTAGGACTGTTACATAAAGTCTGAGTTAAGATATTTTTATGGGTATGATACCAAGAAAATTCGACTTCGTTGAGAGTACTCACCCTAATTAACAGCAGAACCCTATTATTACATGGCTCATTCCATACTGGGATTTATGCTGTGAGTCAAATCTATACCCCAGAACCTCAAATAATAAACTCCCCTAAAGCTGCTATCTTATGTGTCATCTTTCCCCAATCAGCGTTTTAAAAGGATGCATTATATATATTTTACCAAATATTTTAACTTTAGCTTCTTTATTTACTTAATTTAAAGCTTCTCTGCAACTTCCAGGAAAAGCAGCAAGCATGTCTTACCTCTGAGAACTTACTCCTTCCAACAGTCCACACCAGTCATTCTGTACTGTTTTGTCCTGCTGATTCTTCCTGGCACCTTTTCAGTATGACCCTGCCATCAAGCTTGTCCAAGCCTGCATCACCTACACAGACAACTACAAGAGCCATGGTCCTCACCCTTCCAACTTCTGCTCCAACCATCTGCTACATTTGGCCTCAAAAGAAGTTTCTAATCGAACACTTGGTCTATGTCATGCCCATCAACAACCATCGATGGTTCCCAACCAGCCGAAGAACGGAGTTTGTACCCATACAGCCCCTTCTAAGCCTACGTGCCAACACAAAACTCCCATTTACAGAAGGTCCTAGTGTCACTTATTTGGTAAAAATACTGAGTTCCAGCTGCTATGTTAGGGACTCGCTAAAACTTTCCCCCATCCAGCCAAGTTCTATCAACTTTCCAGGACCTGTTTCCAGTGAAGTCTTGCCTTCATCACTGGGACTCCTGGGTCCTCTCCCTCTTCTGAATGACCGGGCACTCTATTTATTTCTGCATTCCCGAAGTTGGTTCCACTGAAGCAAAAGGCAGTATGAAGTGAAAACAGTGTTTGGCGGTCACATACATTTGGGGAAAACTGGGCTAACAAAGGAAATCATTTTTTTCTGCTGGGCTTCTCGGAGCACCCAGCATGTTCACGTGCATCTTCAAGAGGGCAGATATGGAATATGTATAATTATATGCTGCCAGAAGTTTTTGTTAACTTAAGGACGTGTCACAACATTTAATTGTTTTTCCGTTTTTGTTTTGTTTTGTTTTTTGTTTGGTGCCTGCCCCTCTCACTAGTCACACTCCAGGAGGGCAGGGAGATGTTGATCCTTACCAAGGCCACCGCTCAGAAAAGACATGAAGTTTTTGTGGAATAAAGAAATGCTGTGCCCAGGCTTGGGGTTTAGAAGGCAGCGTGGGGGGCGGGGGGTGGTGACAAAGAGCTCAGACTCCTGCATCAAAGGACCGAATGCATCATTAAGGCCCTGCCTTTGGGTAAGTCATTCAACCTCCGTGGGCCTTAGCTTCCCCATCTAGAAAATGTACGCAGTAACATGAGCTACCTTACAACTTACTGTGCAGGAATGGATCTCACACACAAAGTGCCCAAAAGGCATCCAGTTAATATTAGCAGATGGATTGGGAGGATACAGACCAGAAGAGAGACCAATTAAAAAGCTATTCCAATAGTCAGTTATTTATCCGCGAGTGAGGGCTTTAAAGTGGACCGTCTGAGTTTAAATTCTGGCTTTACTTCCTACAGGCTGTAGGATCTTTCTCTGGCCTCCCTTTCCTGGTCTGTAAATTGGGAACAATAAAAGCAACCATTTTCCAGGAATGCTGTGTTGTGAAAATTCAGTAAGAGATCGCTCCTGTCCTCGGTACGTGTCACACAATAAGCGCTCGAGTACTAATTGCACCTATTTGAAGATTATTATTATGTTTTTATTTAAAAGTTTTTTTTTTCAACGTTTATTTATTTTTGGGACAGAGAGAGACAGAGCATGAACGGGAGAGGGTCAGAGAGAGAGGGAGACTCAGAATCGGAAACAGGCTCCAGGCTCTGAGCCATCAGCCCAGCGCCCGACGCGGGGCTCGAACTCACGGACCGCGAGATCGTGACCTGGCTGAAGTCGGACGCTTAACCGACTGCGCCACCCAGGCGCCCCTATTATTATGTTTTTAAAGTTTATTTATTTTGAGAGGGACAGAGACAGCACAAGTGGGGGAGGGGCCGAGAGAGAGAATGCCAAGCAGGCTCTGACACAGGGCTCGAACTCACAAAACCGCAAGATCATGAGCTGAGCCGGAACCAAGAGCTGGACGCTTAACTGACTAAGCCACCAGGAGCCCCTGAAGATTATTTTAAGTGGAGGCCTGGTTACCCGCACATGCCCCTGTTCCCCATCCCCAATTCTCCATTGTCCCCCAGACACTCAAACATCCTTCCTTCCACACAGCCATCACCTTCCTCCCTCACCTCATCGTCTTCCCACCCAAACCCGCTCATTTAAAACATCACCCTCCTGAAGAACAAACCCTGTTAAATTCCCTTCCTACACACTTTCCCTTCCTTTTTCGCATTTATTTTGTACACAGTGTGAGAAAACAGACTGCAAAGGAGCAGTTCTGCATCCCCCCCGCCCCTGTTATTTCTGAACAACTCCGTTAACATCTTTTCACAGCACGAATGGTTGGAAAGGTGGTAAATTGTACCAACGCTGCCATTTCCCAATCGCAGATCTTAACTTTAATTCCCAGTTGCTAATTTAACTTAGATTCTCCCCGCTTATTAAAAGAGTAATTAAAAAGAAATTATCTTTGGGAATAGAAAGTAAACAATACCTTTGTCAGGCTCAACTCAAGCAACTGATTTTAGTTGCGAGAGAGACACTCTTCTTAATGAGCTACGCTGTACACATAAAATGAACCCAACAAAGCACATATTCCCCAAAAAGCACCTTGACACTGGCCAGTCTGCACCTTAGCAAGGGGCTCCACCACAGACAGGGGTCACCCCCCTGCTGAGAATAATCCGGCTGGACACTGTGATACTGCAGGTTTGCAGTTCAGGCCTTCGCAGGAAGGGCATTATGAAGACATAAGAGTATTAATTTCTCAAACGCTCCAAAGAAGGGCAACAGAGAGGGTCTTTAAAGAAGAAAAGAGCTGTTCAGGTGTTTGTATTTTAGAGGATCACAGGGGATCACATGGATCTATATGAACAGATGTTGGTCACAGAAAATGCTGTAACCTTATAATGCTGATGAGCTGATATATCTGCACACTCTTCCACTGTCATATTTTTGCACAAAAACTTTTTTAATTTTCAATTTTGTGTGTGTGTGTGTGTGTGTGTGTGTGTGTGTGTGTGTGTGTGTGAAAAAAGGCTTATGAGGAAGCAAAGTGGGAACCGGGCCATGACAGACCAATTCCTCTGGTTAGCTCTCTGGAGGACAGATTCCAGATGACCCTCTGGGCCCTGGGTGCTGTGACCCAGTGGCCCAGTGACCCTACCTGTCTTCAGGCAGGTTGTTCTTCCCACAGGAGAGGAGTGTTGTGACAAAGAGGCAAATAAAGAAAGGGAGACCACGGGACAGACAACCCACTACTCCTACTTCTTAGAGCAAATATGTAAATCTACTGGCCTAGAAGAGACAGATCTCAGAAGCTGTATTCTTGCCCATCCTTAATCATTACTGTATCTTCGAATACCAAAGTCCCAGTGCACGGCGAAAGCTCCAAAGAGCCACATGGAGTATTAAGAGTTCAAAGTAGCAGCGAACACTGCTTTGCCAAGGCCATTCCTTCTGCTGTGGTTGCAGCCGGGAGGGCGCAGGAGGGCGCGAACAGCTATCTGCGCTTCAGCAGTGATGTTTTATGGCTGGGTGCCCAGATTGTCTCGCTCCACGCACAGCTCTGCAGCCTTTGGAGGGCTACAGAGGGAGAAGGCATTCTTAACAAACAGCTCTCCATCCCTGCAAGAGCTTCTTCATTCTCTGAAAGCATCCGTGGCCAAGAAAAGAATTCATTTTTAGTCAACTCTAAAAATGGCACAAAGGGTATGAATTTTCACCACGTTTTTAATATGCAAACCTTGTCACATCCCAGTTGGAGAATTTAAAAATACGTATTTTACTTTTCATTAAGTAAGTTACTGTTGAAACGCATGCTTTGCACAATAGGAAACTTACAGGATTATCTTAATCAAGTTATTCAAACAAGTTCACTGGGCAAGGATTACATTATTTCTTGGTTTCAACATCACACGTGCAATCTCTACACAAGGTTATAGTTTTTTCCTGACAGGTAATCTTTACACTTTTAAGTAATTATATTCTTGAAAAGTTGTTTATAAGCTGGATGTTTATAATTGAGAACATCATTATTGCATTAAAAATTTATCTAAAGAAAGCTTACGGTCTATTATTTTGCAGAGCAAAGAATGCTCTCCTCATGACTGACTACACGATTATTTTAAAGCTAATCTGTAAAAACTTAGATATCCGTGATTAGACTGGCTTAAAGAAAATCTGTAAAATCTACCTGGAAAAAAAGGGGGGGAGGGGCCAGTTCTCATTTGATATTCTGCTCTTTCTACTTACATCTATGCATGACGTCTCCAAACAAGATTAAGGTGCTAACTGTCTTAATTAAGCAAATAATCCAGTCATCATACAAAACAGATTGCAGCACCAATGCTCCTTCAAAAGATTTCCTTACAGCTCATTTTTAACACCAAGAGACCCTCTGAAATAAAGCTGGCACGAAAGGTAAAAACCCACTTCTCTCAAAACCATGAATAAGGAGCCGTAAGAATTTCAAAGAAAACAAACACAAAACAAAGTTGCCTGGTTTTCCCCCTACTTAGACCTTCTAGGCTCTGCCTGCTCCAGGCTCCACTTCCTGCTCCCTCAACCCATCCTCCTCCTGGTTCCAAGGCCTTCCATAAATCTGTCCCTTGTCTCCTCTCCGTTTCTCATGCTCCCCCACCCCCGCCCCTGGGGCTTCGGTTGCGATGGCTAGATAATCTGTGTTTGCTGCATCCCCAAATCTTAATGATCTCATACGTTGTTCTGATATGGGGAACGGTCTCAGAGTTGACAATCTATTTTCTTCCTTATAAAATCTTCTCAGACAGCAACCTCTGCACAATAAACCCTGACTGAGTGGTAGGGTCATCTAAAACATACGCGTGCGATGTAATCTCATGGATCTAATGCTTACTGGGGAAGGCCCTAGAGACCCACAAATAGTCTTTAAAATGGCCCGTAAGCCGTAAAATGTTGTGAGGAAAGTTCTAGGATGCCAAGACATTCCGTATACTCCAATCCAATAATGGATAAATAAACTAATCTCCACCAGTACTCTATTTTTAAAAATTTAAGATTAGCATCATTTTCTTGAGTCAAACAAGAATAAGGTTACACTCAGACCTCCTGGCCCTCACTTGAAGCTGGGGCAGTAATGCAAACATTGCATTTGCAGCCAGTGCTCCAGGAATCTTATCTTCCATTTCTTTCCAACTGAAAGCTCTCTTCACTGAGGAAAAAGGCCGCCCCACTCCAGCCCTGACCTCCTCCTCCTCCAGCTTGGTTTTGGAAGTGAGCCAGATGACAGCATTTGGAAAAGCACAAATTTATCTCAGTAGAGCCGGCTGTTTAACCAAAAGGTGGTGGTGGTGGTGGTGAGAAATACTGTAATTTGAAAGGAGATTTCCCCCATGCCTTACTTCTGTTTTAATCCCCGTGGGTCCAATGAACCCGTGCACCCCTACTTTCCCTCATAATCAGCACGCTAATGCAACTATTTGTTCCAAAACTCCTGAGCTGACTAAGTATAAATATAAACCTGCTACAAAATAATCTTTGTCAAAGTGTTAAAACATATGCCACTTGAAAAAGAACAACAGTAGTAAACATTGTTAAGAAGAAAAACCTGAAGTCAACATTTACATGTACCCAGGTTACTACTAAAATATTTAAATGCCAGATTCCAAAATGAAACAGTGAGGATTACGCCTTATGACAGCCTCAGTGTCCACCTTATTTAGTTTAATGGTTTAATAGTAAAGCAGAGGTGCCCATCGGTAAGGTCTTCCGTTTGGACAAGAAACACGTAAGGCTTAGAATCAGTCTTTGAAAACTAGATCCTCGTAATAAAATCAAGTCTGAACATATATGTACAAAACACCTGTGACCCATGGGTCCATTCTCTCTTGCTTAAGGAAATGCTAACTTTAAGAAATTATTCTACATCACCGGAAGTAAAGTTTAACTTAACCAATACTTTTACCATTTTCTGAGCTATCAATTTCCCATGACCCAACGTGTGAAAGAACAGATTCTAACTAAGAACCTCTATTCTTATAAAACGCAAACATCAAAAAGTTTCTGTAGAAAAAACTAACTTTCAGGGTAGGTAAATAAAGTAGCAGCTACTTAGACCATTATTATCTTCTGTAAATACCAACAATAAAAGTAGCGTGGGTAACATAACTGGGCCGCTCATTTTTAAAACCTCATTTAGCATCATTTCCCCCCAGCAAAGCATCCTGGGAGCGCTGCACCGAAAGGCTTTCAAAGACCCGAACCACCTCCATGGTTCGGGTTGGGGGGGGGGGGGGCGGATAATGCAACTGTCTTCAAGGTGCCCTCAGCCAACCAAGTTCATCTGGCCCGGGGCTAAGTTTTTTTCCTCTACTCTGTCTCCCAGGACCGAAGGAAGTCTGGAATCCATGCACAGAACTGTCAACACCCCTACATATTTCAAACCGTCCGCTGTCCGCGGAGATCACTCAAGCCACGTTTCCAGGGTCTCCAACGCATCCTCACAGTTACTGGATTCTAAACGCAGGAAACAAGTTGCATACAATAAGCCTTCTGCGGGTCAGATTACGTTCGGGGACGCAGCCGTCTCTACACAGCGATCGCCGCGCACTGACCACCTACACCGACCGCAGCACCGCGGTGTCCGGGGAAAATCCGACCGTCGGCCACACAATGGATTAACCCAGCCAGATGCCTCCAACTCGCAACTCCTTCCAGGCGCTCAAGTTGGACACGCACAGAGCACCATTTTGAGTTCCGAATCTGCAGTTCATGCCTAGACAGCACCGAGCAGACGACTCAAATGGAGGTTTAATCCGACAGGGAGGCAAAGGTTCGCGGCAATTCCATTCATCCTGTACAGAACCGCTGATGCGGTCAAGTGCCTTCAAACGCGGAAGGTGCAGCCGGGATGTGCGGCTCCTCCGCCGCCGCCCCCTGCGGCACCGATCGCGCATCTTCGGGGAGCTTCCCAAAGCCCCGTGTGACCTGCAAGCGGACGGTTCCCCGGCCCGGCTAACGCGCAGGGAACCCGTCCAGTCGCACACGCACGTTTGAACGGCCACGAATCAACTGGTTAAGTGTCATCCACAAGGCAAAGGTGCAAGCGAGGCGTCGCTCGAGCGGAGGTGGCACTGGGGCGCTCGGGTTACGTGATGTGCTAGCAGGGCGGCCGTGGCGCGGCTCCTTTTCCTCGTGCGCACGGCTCCGCAGGCTGCAGCACCGCTAGCAGCCCACCTGACTCCAGACCCGCAGAGGGCCGAGGGGAGCCCTCCCCCTCCCCCCAAAGCACGCCCGGGGCTCGCTCTTCCCCCCAACAACGGCGCGGGGGGCCCTCCACCGAAAACGCCTCGGGCTCGTGCGTGCCATCAGAGATGCAAAAACCCACGGGTGACCGTTCCGGGGGAACCCGGCTCCAGCAACCGCGCGAGTGGAACGCGCACACATCTGGCGTGCGGCCGCGCCACCCGTCGCGACCCCGCCGGCTCCCCCGCACCCGGCGCTCCGCGAACCTCTCTCCCCGCGCGCACGCACGCCCCGGCCCCGCGCCGCCCGCGGCTCCTCCCGCGCCGCGCATCCCTTCCCGCCCGGGACCCG
>NW_024412448.1:2619697-2625792 GCF_014898765.1 Herpailurus yagouaroundi | reverse complement strand
CTGCGGGGCGGCGGGGCGGGCGGCGGCGGCTGCGGCTCCCGGGGCCGTCGCGCTGAGGTGCGGAGCTGCCACCGCGGCCATCTTGTTGCTCTAACTGACAAGAACCCCCCCCCCCCCCCGCTCCAGCCAGACGGGGCGCTCGCGCCCCCTTCCCCGCCCCGCGTTGGCCTCCAACAGGAAGTCGTCCCGGCCCCTGCCACGTGACTCCGCCGCATCTGCATACCGGAGGGCGAACTGGCCAATCGGCGCTCCGCGCCGGAGCTCCGCCCCCACGCGCCCCTCCCCGGCCCATTGGCTCATCCCGCCTAGGCCACGCCCCGTCCTTCCCCCTTAATACCCGCTCGCGTTGTGGTTCCGCAGACCGCGCGGGGAGCGCGCCGGGGCGCCGGCGGGTGCGCGCGCTCCCCCTGTCCGGGCGCGTGCAGGTCTCGGGGGCCCGCGCTCCGCCTGCGGTGCCTGGAGACCTTCGAGATGTGTGGGCGCTGCGGCTCGGTGTCAGCGCACTGGACGGCGGGGCCCGGGCCCGGGCCCGGCCCTGCGAGGCCGCTCAGTTCCCCCCCGCCGGCGCCCTGGGGCGTCCGGGCCCCGGTTTTGCGCGGTATTTTCACCCGGCGGCGCCGGCCCTCTGTGCAGCGGCGACCGGCGGCCGCTCCGGCGCGCCTCCCGCCCGTGCCGTGCACACGCCCTACACCTCCCCACCGTGCACAGACTTAGGCGCGCCGACCCGGGCCCCGGAGCATCCAGCTCGCCGCCCTCCTCCCAGCCTGCCCCTGCACGCAGCAGTCCCCCGGGGAGCTCCCTGCTGCGAGCCGAACGAACCTCCCCGCGAAACAGCCTCCCGGGGAGGACAGCAGTGCCCTCGAAAGCGAGCACTCCGCCCCCACCGCGCCGACCCGGGACAGGGCGGGACCCTGACGCCCCGGCGCTGGGTACCGGGTGGTGGTTCTCCAGGCCGCCGCTCCTCTTCCGTAGACAGTAGTGATTAACCGTAGGTAGGGCCAGGAGCGATGTGCAATTTAAAAGTCTCTTTTCAACTTTCGGTACCAATGACGAGGAATTGTTTTTACAACCAAGAATTTTCTCCGTTTTCGCGCAGGGTCGTGGTAGCAGGCCGGCTTTCCCCGTCGTGGGGGTGGAAGGAAGCTCAGCGGTGCTCCTTGAAAGTTGCTCGCGTTGGAAGAGGCCATTCCCTGTCTACGTGTCCCCATCTTGAAGAGCAGATAATGACACAGTACTCAGGCAATGCAATTTTGTTACCGCAAGTGTCATGCTTTGCAAGTCCGTGGATGAAAGAGACACAACAAACTCTCCGCTCGTGTTTCCCATCAGGGTCTCGTGAGCGTCATGCACTCTTTCTTACTGCCATGTTTTGAGCCAGATTCACAAACCACTTTCTTCAAATGTCTGGGTGGTGGATTTCCCCTCCCCCACACCCACATCCCTTAGAAGGATCCGAAGTCAGATTTTATTTACATTAATTTAATTCTTGACTGCAGAGAAACCTGCGTTTTTTCGTCTTTCTCAAAAACAGAAGTGTTACCACATGCTCCAGGAGGGAGTGCAAAATAATAACATCTTCAAAATATGCAACATCCACTAAGTAAGACTGCTAAATCAATGGAGGAATCCAGGTACTTGGGTAGATCAATCATTGTAGTAAGCAGAAATTTGGGGGAAATGGAACCAAAGTTACATTGTTTAGTGTTTGTTCTTGATGTGAAATTTGTGCTGTAACTTCTCACCTTTCCACTGTCTTGTTCTCTTTACTGCTTGCCTCCCTCAGCTTAAACCAGACAGAACAATTGTCTCCTCTATTATCTTAGACTATAAACACTTGGTGGAAAGGCAGCACTATATTGACCATATTTTCTGAACCAAGAATTAGACTCACAGTTTGGCATGAGGACCTGTGGCACCAGAAAGAATATTTAAAATTAGGGTTGGTCCAGGGGTGCTTGGGTGGCTCTGTCCGTTAAGCATCTGACTCTTGATTTCAGCTCAAGTCATGACCTCACAGTTTTTGGGATCGAGCCCTGAGTCAGGCTCTGCACTGACAGTGTGGAGCCTGCTTGAGATTCCTCTCCCCCTCTCTCCCTGTCCCTCACCAACTTGTGTTCTCTCTCTCTCTCTCTCTCTCTCTCTCAAAATAAATGAACATTTTAAAATAAAATAAAATGATGGGGCGCCTGGATGGCTCAGTCGGTTAAGCGTCCGACTTCAGCTCAGGTCATGATCTCACAGTTGGTGAGTTTGAGCCCCACGTCGGGCTCTGGGCTGAAAACTCGGAGCCTGGAGCCCGCTTCGGATTCTGTGTCTCCCTCTCTCTCTGACCCTCCCCCGTTCATGCTCTGTCTCTCTGTGTCTCAAAAATAAATAAACATTTTTAAAAAATAAGATAAAATAAAATAAAATAAAATGAGGGTTGACCCAGAAACGTTGAGGCATATGCCATGAGTGTGGAGATTGCAGAACGCAGTCACTCATTCATGGCTGCTTGAGCTGAGTAAAGAATGAGTAAAGACCCCAAGCAAAGTTATAAAATGAGTAAGTGCCTATCTGGGGTCTCCATCCCCTGAGGGGCCCTGTCATTACCATCTCATAGTTAAGATGTGAGTTAATAATCTATGCTAATGGGCAAAACCCACAGAATCACGTTTTTTCTTAGTTTATTTATTTTGAGACAAAGAGAGTGCATTTGCACGAAATCCAGGGGGCAGGGGTGGCCGGCAGAGAGAGAGGGAAAGAGAATCCCAAACAGGCTCTGCACTATCAGCATGGAGCCTGACCTCACAGGGCTTTAACCTCACAACACGTGAGATGCCTCATGTTTCAAAATCGAGAGTCAGATACTCAACCAACTGAGCCACTCAGGCACCCCCAGGGTCACATTTAAGACGATTAAATGTTGGATGTAGCTCTTGGGTTAAAAAGTCAGCCACTTAATGACATCTGGAGAAGACCTGGCTAGACACAAGCTCATGTAAAAAGAAGAAATTCTAGTTTCAGGTGACCGTATGCTCAACATGGCTAACCATGTAAAATGGGTTGTTACAAGACATACAGTCGGAGCACCTGGGTGACTCAATCGGTTAAGCATCCGACTTGGGCTCAGGTCATGATCTCATAATTTGTGAGTTCGAGCCCCGCGTCGGGCTCTGTGCTGACAGCTCAGAGCCCGGAGCCTGCTTCTGATTCTGTGTCCCCCTCTCTCTCTGCCCCACCCCTGCTTGTGCTCTGTCTCTCTCTTTCACACGCGAATAAACGTAAAAACAAAATTTTAAAAAATAGCGTCCAGTTCAAGAGAGTGTATTCTGAGCTGGCCAAATCCCACATGGAGTATCATGGCCAGTTCTGAGCACTAACTATATGGTAGGCAAAAGAAATTGGCAAGCTTAAAGACAGTCAGGGGGACAGCAGGTCGTTGATGGAAATCCTCGGGTCATGCAGCAGGGCTGAGGTAGTGGAAAAAGTCGACATAGGGAAGAAGAAGCAGGCAGGACAGGGTGATTGTCCTCAAATTTTTAAAGAACTCCCATGTACAAATAGGCACAGGTAAATTCTGTGAGATCCTAGGAAGCAGACTTAGGGTCAGTGGATGCAAGGTTTGGGGGCAAATTTTGAGCCCTGCATCACACTCAGTGCAGAGCCTGCTTGGGATTCTCTCTCTCTCTCTCTCTCTCTCTCTCTCTCTCTCTCAAAATAAATAAACATTTTTTAAAATGTGATAGACTTGGGGTACCTGGCTGGCTCAGTCGGTAGGGCACGTGGCTCTTAATCTCCAGATCATGACTTCAAGCCCCATGTTGGACGTAGAGGTTACTTTAAAAAATATATATATGATAAGCTTGAAAGGCCTTCCAGAGCCTTGGTTCTCAAACCCTGTTCACATGAATTACTAAGGTAGCTTGTTTAGAATACGGATTCATCACGTTCAAGGTGCTGTCCATGAAGCTGCATGTTTTATCAGCTCCCCAAGGGATTCTGGTGCTATCGTCCTCCCACTACACTGAGGAAAATCCTAGAATAGAGACAAGAACCTCAAAAGATGAATGAGGACTTCAGATTTTTTTGTATCCGTCAGTGAGTTAGAGATAACTCGTCAACTTATTTGTTTATTGAAGCTGTATTGTGCGTCAGGCAGTGGACTAGGGCTTTAAAGCTGAGAGCCAGGATTATAATATGTAACAAGGTGCTTAAGAAAGGCAGGAGGAAAGACCTAGGTCATTCTGGGGGGCTCAGAATGACTCCCCAGAAGGACCTCTGGTTTGATTCTTGAAAGATGCCAGAGGGGAGATTGCCACAAGCTGTTGGAAGGGCACTGAAGACGGAGGGAACAGTGGGTATGAAGGAAATATAAAAGAGCAGTACAGCACTTTCAGGGGGTAACAAAGTTGTCAGCAGGGATGAAACAGCCCTCATATAATGGATGGAAAGGAAGCGGGAGAAATGACCAGGGGCCAGATCATAAGGAGCATCTCATGTCACGTTTAGGAGTTTGGACTTCATCCTGAAGGCAATGGAGAGCCCCTGAATGATTCTAAACACCATGTTTGGCTGTCCAAGAGATCACTGTGGGGACATCGTGGTAGATGACACAGAAGAGGACGAGACAGAAGGTGGGACAGAAGATGATGGCCCAGGGTGGGAGCAAAGCCATGGGGCAGGAAGTTAGAACCTAGAGAAATGATCAGAGTGGCAACAGAGGTCACACGGCAAGGGTCCATTTGAAAGAGTTTTCGCTCCTGGGGACTTGGAACTGATGTATATGAGGCATGAGCGAGGTGGTAAAGGATGATCCTGGTTTTCTTAGAGGCGGGGGATAGTAAGACAGGGGCTGCAGAAGGCCCTAGATGAGACCCCCGGGGGTGGGGTGGGGATCAGGTGGAGTACATTTGATTGAGAGGCACCAGAGGAATAGCCAGGAGAGATGGTCAGATCTGCAAGCTGGGAGAACCGTCTGGGCTGACGAGGTCAGGGATGGCCTTCGGCGGGGTGTAGGTCAAAGGCAGGAGCACACAGGATTAGCTTGGGGCGGGGGTTAGGAGAGAAGCTGGGGTGGCTGGGTGCTGAGCCCAGGAACACCCAGGAGGAGGACACGCCAGCCCGACACACGGAATCCCGGTGGAACTGGAGGGGCCAAAGGAGGCAGGAGTGTGACACCATGTGACAGTAAGGTCCACCTGTTAGGGTCAGGAAAGTTCTACCCAATTGGGCAACCATGAGGTCATTTAGTCCTTAGCAAGGGCAGTGCAGGAGCCAGGGGGCAGCAGGCTGTGGGGCAAGCGGGGAGCGGGAAGAGTAAGGACGGACCCCTTTTTTTAAGTTTGGCGGTTCTATGGGTTGAATTGTCTCCCCTCCCAAAAGATTTGCTGGAGTCCTAACCCCACCACCTCCCTCAGAATGGGATCTTCTTGGGAGACAGGGTCTTTCAGATACAGTCAGGTTGAGGTCATTTGAGTGGGCCCTACCCCGAGAAGACATGTGGATGCAGACGTGAACACAGGGAGAAGGTCATGTGCAGATGAGGGCAGAGATCGAGGGGGATGCATCCCTGAGCCAAAGAGCAGCAAAGGTGGCCAGCAACCCCCCAGCAGCACCCCGGGATCCCGCACTTCTGACCTCCAGAACTGGGAGACAATAAATTTCTGTTGCTTAAGCCACCCAAGTACGTGCTACCCCACATCTGCAGGGCCAGGACGCTGCTAAAGCCGTGGAAGCGGGAATGTGACTTACAGAGGCAGGTGAGGCCAAGAGAGTGGTTTTTCAGTCATTTTGTTTCTGTTTGCTTTTTTTTTTTTTTTTTTTAAAGGGAGACACTTAAGTGTGTGAATATGCCCAGAAGAAAGAGCCAGTAAAGAGGATGTTTGTTTGTTTGGAAAGGGTTAAGCCTGGAGTAAGAAGGGCCTTGGGCAGATGCAGGGGAGGGGGCACTTCTGTTACTGAGACTAGAGGTGTGTGTGTGTGTGTGTGTGTGTGTGTGTGTGTGTGTGTGTGTATGTGTGTATACGCCCGCACGTGTGCACTGGAGTAGGGTGTGTTTTGCCAAAAATGGAAGGCATGCCACCTTTTTCTTTCTTTTTAACTTTTTTTTTTTT
>NW_024412448.1:2619167-2619597 GCF_014898765.1 Herpailurus yagouaroundi | reverse complement strand
TCTCCAGGCTCTGAGCCATCAGCCCAGAGCCTGACGCGGGGCTCGAACTCCCGGACCGCGAGATCGTGACCTGGCTGAAGTCGGACACTTAACCGACTGCGCCACCCAGGTGCCCCACTTTTTAACTTTTTTAATGTTTACTTATTTTTGAGAGAGAGAGACAGAGCATGAGCAGGGGAGGGGCAGAGAAAGAGGGAGAAGAGAGAGGGAGACGGAGCCACAGAATCCCAAGCAGGCTCCAGGCTCTGAGCCATCAGCACAGAGCCCGACGCAGAGCTCAAACTCACGAGTGGTGAGATCATAACCTGAGCCGGAGTCAGATGCTTAACCGACTGAGCCACCCAGGAGCCCTCTTTCCTTCTTTCTTTCTTTCCTTCTTTCTTTCTTTCTTTCTTTCTTTCTTTCTTTCTTTCTTTCTTTCTTTCTTTCT
>NW_024412448.1:2591054-2619157 GCF_014898765.1 Herpailurus yagouaroundi | reverse complement strand
TCTTTCTTTCTTTCTTTCTTTCTTTCTTTCTTTCTTTCTTTCTTTCTCTTTCAATTTTTTAAAATATTTATTTATTTTTTGAGAGACATAGAAAGAGCACAAGTTGGGGAGGGGCAGAGAGAGAAGGAGACACAGCATCTCACAAACTGTGAGATCATGACCTGAGCCAAAGTCGGATGCCTAACCGACTGAGCCACCCAGGCGCCCCTCTTTCTCTCTTTCTTTCTTTTTTTTTTTTTAAATAAAGTTAAAAGTAGCCTAAGATTCCTTATGGGTCTAAAATTCTCTTTCTAGATCTTTTGGAACCCACAGCTATTTAAATACAAATTACTGTTTTATTCTACATTAATAGTAATGTCTTTTAATTTATTGTCTGTGGTGTATTAAGCCCTTAGGAAGACCTACTCCTCCTATCTTTGCCTGTTATTAAAACAAATCCCAAACCCCAAGCTATAGGGGACCGCATACCTAAACCATGGGAGGCATATTTTGTTTGCCTTTGTTTCTTTGGGTCTGAATCATAATATGACATTTGGAATGTTCTGGAGGCAAGCCTTGGGTTTGCATGTGCCCAGCACCTGGGCACTTCACAATGCTCACTTTCTACTTGCGTCTGTTCCTTCTAGACTCAGGGGTGAAAATCTGCGAGATCACCTGAGTATGGAATGTAAGATGTTCTATAAGAATATAAGACTGATGAAGTCACGAGGAGGATGTCACCTCTGCAAGGGGCTCGGGGATGTAAAACAGCCTCGTTTGTCTGGGTCCCGTGATACTGAGCAGAAGTCTTCCGGGGGCACTGCTGATTCTTCCGTCCTCTTCTGTCAAATTGGCAATCTGGTGTCCCGGAGAGCGAGAAGGTGGTTCATGTTGAAATGAATGAAAGGAGACTCTTGTCACTGGGGACAGAAGCAAGCTTTCCCTCCCAGGCTGTCCCCCAGCTGGGCTTCTCTGTGGCCCAAATCTGCTCACAGATCTGATGGTCGCCTAGGAGTGTCTCAGCAGCCAGTAACTCTTGGATTTACCATCTGCGGGAACCCCTCATTCCGGGGCTAGCTCCTTCAGCCTTGCACGAATTGAGCAAATATTTGCAAGCACCTGGCAGACGGAAAGCACTGCAGACGTTTCAAGTTCACCGGTAACTCCTCCTGAGCCCCTAACAGAGGACACATGATCAAGCTGGAGGCACTTTTATCTCCCTGTTCTGTGTTTACTCTTTTCTACAGCATTTATCACCTTCCGTGGTACACAGCTTACTTTTTATTGTGTTTATTGTTTCTTTCCGGTTAGGATGTGAGCTCCATTAGTGCAAAATCCTTCTGTGTTGTTTGTTCACTAATGAATCTTAAGCACCCAGAGCAGAGCTGGCTCTGGGTGCTGGCTCTGGGTGCTCCATAAATACGAATAGGAGTCTCCCTCCTTCCCTCTCTCCCTTCCTCCTTTCTTTCTTTCTTTCTTTCTTTTTTTCTCTTTCTCCGTTTAGTTGGTTACTCAGGGCAGCACACCGAAGAAATACCAGAATGTTGGGCATTTACAATTGGCATTTTATGAGAACTTTGTAGAACCCAAATTTAAAAAAAGAGAGACCTTTATTTATTTATTTATTTATTTATTTATTTTAATTTTTTTTTTCGATGTTTATTTATTTTTGGGACAGAGAGAGACAGAGCATGAACGGGGGAGGGGCAGAGAGAGAGGGAGACACAGAATCGGAAACAGGCTCCAGGCTCTGAGCCATCAGCCCAGAGTCTGACGCGGGGCTCGAACTCACGGACCGCAAGATCGTGACCTGGCTGAAGTCGGACGCTTAACCGACTGCGCCATCCAGGCGCCCCAAGAGAGACCTTTAATATATTTTATGATTTTCGATTTTTCTACTCCTCCCAGGTAAACCAAAACGCGTATGTGATTTTGAGTAGAAAACCACAATGACTGTGTTAGTTATCTGTTGCTGAGTGACAAATCACCCCCAAACTTAGCAGCTTAAAACAGCAACCGTGCTGCGTCGCACAGTTTCAGAGACTCAGGAGCCCCGGAGCAGCCGAGAAGGTGGTCCTAGCTGAGATTCTTTCATGAGGTTGGGGCGAGTGCTGGCTGAGTCTGTGATGGGGGCCGGAGGATCTGTCCCAAGCTCACTCTCATTGCTGTTGGCAGGAGGCTTCAGCTCTCTTGTTGCATAGACCTCTCCATAGGGCTGCTCAGGGCATGGTTTCCCCCAAAGTGAGCGATCCAAGAATGAGGGGGTGCCATGACAGAAGCCAAAGTCCTCTATGGTCAAATATTACAAGCAACCACCCTGTGACTTCTGCCAGATGTTGTAGGTCACACAGACCAACCGTGGCTCAGTGTGGGAAGTGATTACATGGGGTGTGAATATCAGGAGACAGAGCCCATGGGGCCATCTTGGAGACTGGCTCCCATCACAACAAGGAGACACAATGCTTGGAGGTCAGCCAGGCTCATTCCCTGTACATATATATAATTCAAATTCCCGGCTCTGCAAAATTCAGATCGTGACTTGTCGCTGCCTTCGAAGTTCGTGCTGAACGGTTCACATGCAGGGCAAACAGGTCTGCTCTGAGTGCCACGCTTTGGGGATCCCCTCAGCCTTCCTGGGTCTCGTTTCCCTTCTCTTATATCAGGCGGGTGGACCATATTGCCAACTGTCCCAACTCTCAAACTCCATAACTCAGAAATTCAGTTTCAGTGAGTCAGTGCAGGGTTATAGAAATGAAAAAGTCTTCGGGGCGCCTGGGTGGCTCCGTCGGTTGAGTGTCCGACTTCGGCTCAGGTCATGATCTCGCAGCTTGTGAGTTCGAGCCCCGCGTCGGGCTCTGGGCTGACGGCTCAGAGCCTGGAGCCTGCTTCCGACTCTGTGTCTCCCTCTCTCTCTGCCCCTCCCCCGCTCATGCTCTGTCTCTGCCTCTCTCAAAAATAAATAAACATTAAAAAATAAAAAGAAATGGAAAAGCCTTCAAAGAGGAGAGGGAGTTTGTATTTGAAAAAACCCCTAGGAGGATGGAATGGCCCCATGGAATGAACATACAGAACTAACTGGGAGAGATGTTAACAAGACTGGCAGCTGGGACTACAGAAGGGCCCTGTTGGGAGGCAGGACCCACACAGTTTGGATAAGTAAATGAAGATTCTGGAGGTCATTCTGCAGGTGGCCGAGATGCCTCCATCGAAATGCATCCCTCCCTCCGCAGTGGGAGTCTCCCCTGAGCAGAGGCTGTGAAGCCGGGGACTACATTCCCCAGCATCCCCTTCTCATTTAGGTCAGGCCATGTGACTACTTCTAGCCAATGGGACGTGACCAGAAATGATGCGCTTCACTTCTACACGGAGACAGCAGAGAAGCAGTTATGTCTTCCCTTGCTCCTTCCCCCCACCCCCCCCCCTTCCTGGGTGGAGAGGATCTCAGGGCTCCAGGGGGTGGAGGAGCCTCAAAACGAAAAGGGCTTATGTTCCAGAGACGTCAAGAATAACATCTCTTTGGAATGCCGTATGAGTGAAAAATGCACCTGTATCACGTGAAGCCCTGTTTAGACTTTGGTGTTTGTTTTTTTTTTCCAGCAGCTACCACTGCCCCACCGCACACTAGAAGACCTTCGAGAAAGTCTTTCCATGGGGATTTCATGAGAAATGTAGTCTTAGGAAGATGAACATGCCATTGGTCGGTCGGATGCTGTAATAAGCAAGGAGAAGAAAGTATACCCCGAACAGAGGAATTGAAATTGGTTAGGTTGCTGTTGTGGGACTGCCACATGAAATGACCTGGGAGAGCCTGGTGTCCCCACTCCCATCTCTGCTTCGTGGCAGGATTCATGGGAAAAACCCAAGTAGTGATGACTGTTTCTTCTCTGCTCATTGCATGCCAGACATTATGCTGTGCACTTTAGAGCCATCATCTCACTTAATATTTTTAGTCCCTGTTTAAATTTTTATCTTGCTTCATTGGGCATGAAAAACAACTTTCAGAAAACAACTTTTAAAAACCAAACTAGGGGCGCCTGGCTGGGCTCGGTCAGTAAAGCATGTGACTCTTGATCTTGGGGTCGTGAGTTCAAGCCACACGTTGGGCATAGAGCTCACTTTAAAAAAGGGTTTTAAAAAATGCTTTAAAACAGACAAATCCATGCCTTAAAAAAAATTTTTTTTTTACATTTTATTTATTTTTGAGAGAGAGAGAGAGACGGAGCACAAATGGGGGAGGGGCAGAGAGAGAGAGAGAGAGAGAGGGAGACCTAGAATCCGAAGCAGGCTCCAGGCTCCGAGCTGTCAGCACAGAGCCCGACGCGGGGCTTGAACTCACGAACCGTGAGATCATGACCCGAGCCGAAGTCCGATGTTCAACTGACTGAGCCACCCAGGCGCCCCTGGACTTCCCACTTTAGAAGATGAGTATTTGGATCTTCACCAAATCCTGTATCCTGCATACTTCCCCTCCCTCACATGAGTAGGATTTCAACGGCAGAGGTGAGTTTTCTAGACAGGCAAAATAAACACAGCAACAGTTATAATAGTACATAGGTTATCCTGGAGGGTTCAAAGGAAGTGAAGCTAGAGAGGTAGCTTGGAACTAGAGCACGGAGAGCCACCAGGCTGGGAGTTAGAATGTAACCTGGTGTGCAGTAGGGAGCCATTGAGAGTTTTATGCAGGGGAGTGACGTGAGAAGAAGGGAGCGGGAGGACCAGGGGATACTTCTCCAGGCAGCACCACAGTGGAATGGAACAGAGTAAGGATCATATGACAGTCCAGGTCCTTGGCCTTTTAGGCATTCGTTCATCCGCTCATTTATCCCTTGGACTTCCTCATTTACATTTACAAAAGGACCATTGGTAGGGCTCCTTCCTTCCACTAGACTGTCCTTTCCACGAGAGCAGAGAGTGCTTGTTCCTTTGCTTGCTGATCTTCCCCGGCCCTTGGATAGTGTCTGGCACCCTGTAGACGGTGTTGAGGAAATGTTTGTGGAAGGAAGGAAGGACAGACGTTGAGGATGTGGAGATTAAGTAAGGTGGTGGCCGTGATGAAAGACTTAGAGGCATTTTCCAGAGAGACATGACTCTGGCCGCCATGGGGACTGGTCTTGCTCTTAGACCCAGGGCAGGAAGCTCAGGGAGGTACCCCGTGTTGACTCTAGAAGTCACCTCTGGAATGCAGCCTTTGTGTTGGAAAGCATGACCCTGGGAATCTGTCTCACCCACAGCCAGGCATCCAGGGTCAGTGTCCCTTGGAGGAGAACGGAAAGCAGGACTCGATGAAAGGGGGTCATCTTCCCGTAAGGGGACTGTGTTGAGCACCCTGTGAATCTGCTTCTTGTAAAGCAGTGTTTGAGCCCCATGAGCCAAAATGTGTAGATTCTGTGTGTGTGTGTGTGTGTGTGTGTGTGTGTGTGTGTGTAGCCAGAGTGAGGGGAAAAAAAAACAAACCCAAACCTGATAAAATTCAGATGTTGCCAAACCTCTAAATTTGGCATCTGGTGTGGTCAGGAGTCGACCAGGAGGCCTGGGCAGGGCTCCCAGCTGTCACTTGTCAGCCCACGGGCAAACGTGATACGGGAACAAGGCAAAAGCTAGATAAGCTGTTCTCCCACAGCAGCCACTTGTTTGTTTCTTTATGTTTATTTTATTCTTTGCAGACATAAAATAATACCCACTCTTTATGAAAACTGGTAGAAAATACAGAAAGGTAGAAAGAAGAAAAATATCACGTTGTCCCAGTCCTCAAAGATTATGTTCACATTTCATTTTTTTTTTTTTAATGTTTGTTTATTTTTGAGAGAGGGAGGGAGACAGAGCCCAAGCAGGGGTGGGGCAGAGAGAAAGGGGGAGACAGAATCTGAAGCAGGCTCCAGGCTCCGAGCCGTCAGCACCAGAGCCCGAGGCGCGGCTCGAACTCCGGAACCGCAAGATCATGACCTGAGCCGATGTCGGACGCTTAACCGACTGAGCCACCCAGGCGCCCCGAGATTATGTTCACATTTAAAAGTGTTTCTTTCCAGACTCCTATCTTAGCGTAATTTATTTATTTTATTTTATTTTTTTTCAACGTTTTATTTATTTTTGGGACAGAGAGAGACAGAGCATGAACGGGGGAGGGGCAGAGAGAGAGGGAGACACAGAATCGGAAACAGGCTCCAGGCTCCGAGCCATCAGCCCAGAGCCCGACGCGGGGCTCGAACTCACGGACCGCGAGATCGTGACCTGGCTGAAGTCGGACGCTTAACCGACTGCGCCACCCAGGCGCCCCTCTTAGCGTAATTTAAAAAGCCGTGGACATGTTCACAGTCCACGAATTGTTTTTGAATTACTCTCTGGGGAAAAAAAGAAACACGTTTAGTCTAGGAGGAAGAAACTTTTTCACGTTGTAATTTTTCATGTTATCACAGCAAACTCTATAAAAACCATCTTAATGGCAGACACACCATTTTATCAAACGAACAGGCCATAATTTGCGTAACGAATCTCCTACTAGATACAAAAGGGTCTCCGATCTAGGTCCTTGTCTCTGCTGGGACCTGGGGGCTCTCGGTCTTGTTTGGGGGCTGCCGCTCTGGGAAAGATGCCATGTGGAGGGGTCAGTGCTGTTTATAGAAAAAGCATCTCCCCTTGCTTTCTTCCACCTGTTTGATTGTTGATATTTACCCCTGAAGAACAGATTTTAGTTACTGCTGCATTTATTTGGGAAAGTCTTATGTCCGTTCCTTTTCTTCTTCTTCTTCTTCTTTTTTAATAAGATCTGTGCTCAGTGTGGAGCTTGAACTCGTGGCCCTGAGATCAAGAGGCATTTGCTCCACTGACTGAGACAGCTGGCTGCCCCCCGCTTAGTCTTCTATTGTTTGAAGTTATTTATTTATTTTGAGAGAGAGTGTAAGTGGGAGAGGAGCAGACAGAGAGAAGGAGAGAGAATCCCAAGCAGGTTCTGAACAGTCAGTGCAGAGCCTGACGTGGGGCTCGAACTCCCAAACTGGGAGATGGTGACCTGAGACGAAGTTGGCACCCGACCGACTGAGCCACCCAGATACCCCTCCCCCCGTTAGTCTTATCTTTAAAAAATTTTTTAACGTTTATTTTTGAGAGACAGAAAGTTAGAGCGTGAGCAGGGGAGGGGCGGAGAGAGAGGGAGACACAGAATCTGAAGCAAGCTCCAGGCTCCGAGCCGTCAGCACAGAGTCCGAGGCGGGGCTCGAACTCACCATCGTCAAGATCATGACCTGAGATGAAGTCGGACGCTCAACCGACTGAGCCACCCGGGCGCCCCGGTCTTAGTTTTAAAGCAGGTGAAAGAGTTGGGTTGGCTTACTTGACAGAAGTCAAACTCAAGCAGAAGGTCGTTGCCTTTGGGTGACTCTGCCCCCCCCCCCCAACAGAGCTTCTTTCTGGAGCCCCCGGACGCCAAGTGGCTTGCTCACGGTGGCTCCGGGTTGGCTGTGTGGTGGCAAAGGATTTTCGTCCATTGGGAGCATCCACACGCCCCCCCCCCCCCCCAGGAAGCCTCAGTTTACCAGCTCCTCCTTCTAATCCACCTTTCTTCTTCAGCTCTTCAGGGAGGAACTGCCGCATGCCCTCAGGGTCAGTGGCTGCCCCCGGGGTGAGGGGGTGAGCTATGACCTTGGAGAGCCCCACCAGGCCTTGCAGCCACACGGGGGGGGGGGGGGGGGGGACTGCTTGAAGGCCCTCCCCCAGCTCCAGGCTGCACCACCAGCTCCAGAGCTTGAGAAAATGGCTCGGCAGGATCCCGTAAGTGACCAGCCCGGGCTCCTTCGTCCCAGGACCTGTGTCAGTGAATCGGAGACACTCTCCTCAGCCGTTGGGACACAACCCGGCCTTTGTGCATCGGGGTCAATCACCGCTCCTAATTGGCAGTGTAAACAATGGGCCTCTGTGTTTGTTCCCAGAAGACAACAGCGTTCTGGAACAATGACACGCGTTTCAATGTTTAAAAAAAAAAAAAAAGGAGCAGAGCCTGGCACTCCAGCAAAAATCTCTTCGGAGAATCCTGTACTTCTCACTAAAAGGCCTTGTTGTACCTCGTCCAGATGGCTGCAGCAGCAGCCTCCGGCCACTCGCAGGCCACAGTCCGTCTGTGGGGACCGTGTGTGCAGATGACGGCGTGCACAGTGCCAGCCGCTGCAGTGATCAGTGGCTTTTGCGAGATTTTATTGGGCTTGATTTAAGGGCCGTACCTGCCGCAAGGTGAGTGCATCCCGAGTCGGTTCAAGTCAGGCCGAACACAGCAGCCGTCAGGAAGAAAGCAAGCCTCTCTTCTGCACGAAGGGCCCGCTGGGCACTTTGGCGAGGGGCAAGGTGGGGGGCTCTCCCGCCCCCAGACCCCCGAGAGGGGGAAATGGGAAGGCACCTGTGATCTGACCACTGGCACGAGTAGGGGCAGCTCCCACGCTCTTTGCGGTAGAGACTTCAAGGAGGGGAGTCCTGAGACGCGTCCCTGGGCCGGGACGCACCTCCGTCCCTTTGCATTCTGACCCTGGCAGCTAGGGAGCAACGGGGAACCAGTAGCCGTGCCTTGTGCTTTGCGTTATTGGTTCAGGTTCTGCAGAGAAACAGAAGCAACGGGAGAGAGAGAGAGGTAGGTAAAGAGGTATACAGAAAGCACAAGAATGAGAGGGAGAGGGAGGGAGAGGGCGAGCGATGTGAAGGAATTGGCCGGGGCTGGCAAGTTTGAAATTTGCAGGGAGGCGGCAGGCTGGAGACGCAGGGAAGGAAGGGTTGATGGGTCCAAAGGCCATCTCCTTCTCCCTCAAGGGGACCTCAGTTTCTCTCTCTCTCCCTCCCTCCCTCCCTCCCTCTCTCTCTCATAAGGCCTTCAACTGATTAGATAAGCCTCATCTACATCTTGAAAGGTAATCTGCTCTACTCCAAGCCTATGGATGCTAATTGCGTCTAAAAAATCTGATAAATGTCATGGCAAACGTCTAGACTGGCGTTTGACCAACAACTGAATATCGTAGTGTAGCCCAGCCAAGTTGACACGTGAAATTAACCATCCCAGCCGCCTAGGTGCCCGAGGTGATAGCACATAGTAGGTGGTCATTCTGTATTTGCAGACTGCACAAACGAGCATCCTAGGATTGCCCTTACCTTGTCTCCAGTCTTGCCCTCCTCCCGGGCACCTACTCCCATGTGGCATCTTACAAGTTTTCCATAATTATTTGCTGCTGCCTGTCCTGGATTTGTGTCTGTGTCGTCTTCAGCGCCCAGAGGTGTGTCTGGCCCATAGTAGGCACTCAATAAGTCTTTGCAGAATGAATGCATTTTTTTTTTTTTTTTAAAGTAGGCTCCACCCTGCTTCGGATTCTGTGTCTCCCTCTCTCTCTGCCCCTCCCCCACTCACGCTCTGTCTCTATCAAAAAACGAATAAACGTTAAAAAAAATAAAAAAAAAAAGTAGGCTCCACGTCCAACATGGGGCTTGAACTCACGACCTCGAGATCGAGAGTCGCATGCTCTACCGACTGAGCCAGCCAGGCGCCCCCAGAATGGATGAGTTTAAAGGCTAACAAAAGCAGAGCATTAACCCAAGCGCGAGGTCCTTCTACGTGGGCGGCCCGTGGGACTGCACAGGTCCTGTGCCTGTGAACCCCACCCTGCTAACCTACGTCACTTCGAAACACTTTGCTCATGGCCATCGTTGGATTGTAGGTCTTTTCCAACACGGAGGCTGTGAGCCTCTGGAGGGCTGGGCCACTCCAATTTTGCCGATTTCCCGGCGCCCGGCACCGACCAATGAACTCAGTAAAATGTCAAAGGACTGAATGAATGAATCGCAGCTTCATTATTTAATTTCCCACCATCCTTTGCATTCCGGATAGTTTGCAAGTTGCCATTTCAACCTCTGCCTCTCCATCCCTTCCCTCAAGGAGTGACTATAATTGAACTCTCAGTGCCATTCTGGGGACACTGATGCCACCCGGCCACTTTACAATAATTTCTGCCTGTTGCCTTCACCCCTCCTGCAGCCAAGGGCTGGGCAGGCTCTTCACTGAGTCTGTCCGTGGCCTCGGCATTCCAGCGGGGGGCCCTCTCGTGGTTTTGCAGGATTTATGGACACCCACCCACCATTCCCGCAGTGTGACAGCAATACAGATCCATTAGACGGTCATTCAGAGAGAGATTAAAATAATGAAGGTGAGAATAGAGCGAAGCCCGTGTCCTGTTGGAGCTCCATTAATCATCATTTGTGGCGTCAAGAAAGAGTTATCATCCCAGCCCATTAAAGAAAGTTGTCAATTAGGCACGAAGTGAGACCTCAGAAAATCGTTCCCCGAAGAGAATTTTAGGAGGGTGGCCACATCCCAGTGATGAATTTATCACCAGAGAATCCTGTGTGGTTCCCTGGGTGAAGCTGGGTGTATCTGGGATGCCAAACAGAATGCCCTGCCCACCACGGCTGGGGAGCGCGGACCGAGGCAGGGTTTGGAAATCGAGGGTCACCAGGATGGGTTCCTGAGGTCGGATCACCCACTTTTTTTTTTTTAATTTTTATTAAAAAAATTTTTTTTTAACGTTTATTTATTTTTGAGGCAGAGAGAGACAGAGCGTGAATGGGGGAGGGTCAGAGAGAGAAGGAGACACAGAATCCGAAACAGGATCCAGGCTCTGAGCTGTCAGCACAGAGCCCGATGCGGGGCTTGAACTCACAGACCTCGAGATCATGACCTGAGCCGAAATCGGACGCTCAACCGACTGAGCCACCCAGGCGCCCCAGAGATCACCCACTTTTTAAAGAATCACCTCGTCTACCCAAGGCAAAATTTAAAAATGCTTCAGGTTGTATTTTTATCATAGCATATATTTAAAAAGCAACCTGTTCCAGAATGATCAAATAGATCAGTATGCATCATTTCCAACGTATCACGAATGCTGTAGTGTTAAGTGAAAAAAAGTAAGACATCCAACACATAGATAATATGACCACAGCTACATTAAAAAAGCATACATAGGGGCGCCTGGGTGGCGCAGTCGGTTAAGCGTCCGACTTCAGCCAGGTCACGATCTCGCGGTCCGGGAGTTCGAGCCCCGCGTCGGGCTCTGGGCTGATGGCTCGGAGCCTGGAGCCTGTTTCCGATTCTGTGTCTCCCTCTCTCTCTGCCCCTCCCCCGTTCATGCTCTGTCTCTCTCTGTCCCAAAAATAAATTAAAAAAGTTGAAAAAAAATAAAAAAAAAGCATACATATAGGGGGGCCTGGGTGGTTCAGTCGGTTGAGCGTCTGACTTTGGCTCAGGTCATGATTTGCAGTTCGTGAGTTTGAGTCCTACATCGGGCTCTCTGCTGTCAGCTGGGAGCCCTCTTGGGATCCTCTGTCCAACCCCCCTCAGCCCCTCCCCCACTTGCACTCGTTTTCTCTCTCTCTCTCTCTCTCTCTCAAATAATTTTTAAAAAGGGGCACCTGGGGGGCTCAATCTGTTAAGCGTCCGACTTTGGCTCAGGTCATGATCTCGCAGTTTGTGAGTTCAAGCCCCGAGTCGGGCTCTGTGCTGACAGCTCAGAGCCTGGAGCCTGCTTCCGATTCTGTGTCTCCCTCTCTCTCTGCCCCTCCCTCAATCGTGCTCTCTCTGTCTCTCAGAAATGAATCAATGTTAAAAAAAATTGTTTAAAATAATTTTTAAAAAGTTTAAAAAGCCTACATATAGAAAAGCCCCCCAAATGCTAACAATTGTCTTTTGAGTGGTGAGATCTTTTTTGGTAAGTGTTTTGGGTTTTTAAAATTTCCTATATTCTTAGAATGTTCTCTCTCCTGGGCAAGTGTGGCTGAGCACAGCCCCTGCCAGCCCCAGCAGGCATTGGTGGTTTGGTGGCTCAGCTCTACTCCTCCCTTTTTGTGATAATAGCCATCCCAGCTTTTATTTAAGGACCTACCCATTCCTTTTAGATGCCTAACAGTGAGATGCTGCTGATGATGACAGTGACGTTCCAATGACCTCCTGGATTCAATCAACACACCTCATCCTCCCAGTCATAGGCTCTGGTCGGGAGATGGGTACTCGATCAAGGGAAGACAAGTGAGGCCAATGAGCCACTCTTCCACTATTTTGATCTGACTTACTGGGAAACTAGACTTCTCCCCCCTGGATACGCTGCTGAGCGCACCTCAGGGAGAGCGGGGCTGGGAACGGAGCCAAAGGAGGGAAGCCGAGAGAGGGACGGCAACAAGTTCTGACAACGTTGTCTGGGCTCCTGCATCAAGCCGCACCTGAAGCCAGCCCTGCCTTCAGCCCCGGGACCTAGCACATTCTTTGTGGTTCATCTCACAAAGTTTTCTGTCCTTCGCCGCTTCAGGAGTGCTCTCCAATACACCCGAAGAGCCTTCTGTCCTGTTGGGGACACAGACAGATTGATGACTTCAGATGAGCATGGGGTGTTTGGCACAGGGACCTGGGGGAAATTAGGGGGCCAGGCCTGCACTCCTGGGGTTTTGAGGAGCGGGTGCCTGAGCTGAGTTTCACACGAGTGGACAGGGCAAAGCGTGGGGAGCTGTTAGCATCTTAGTGTGGTTTGAACACGTGGTGCAAAGCAGCCGGGGGCAGGGCTGAATCCCTGGGGCTCCAGGGCCCAGGCGTGGGACCGCAAATGCTGAAGTCTGCGTGGCGGCTCTCCAGAAAGCGCCCACATTTCCTGGGTACCGGAGTGGAAACATTCATGCTCCACGGGAGGGAATTCTCCCTGAAGGAAGACTGAGCTTTCCTGTTGTCTGCTTCCAGACTGCCAGATCTGGAAACTTCAAGCTGGAAAACCGGGGGACAGAAGGCAAAGCTGGGACTAAAGCAGCCGGGGAGGGAGTTTCACAGCGAAATCTAGGCGGGTTTGGGATTCCTAAGAATACGTACGGCATCTCAAGAGCTGGGCAGGGGAGGGGAGCTGGGGGCTGAGAAGCTGGAGTGTGTTTTCTTTCTGCTTCCGGTAAAAATGTGTTCGCGATAGAAATACCACTCAATAAATAAATGAGTAAATAGTGAATAAACCATCAAATCCTGCTTTGGGTTTCCACTGACAGTCGGGAGGAGAGGCAAGTTCAAGCAGATCATCGCAAATAACTCGATGCAAATAATGCTGCTTATCAGAAGGAGGAAGCTGAAGGAAGAAGCGATCCCTGCACCTGACTGATATTGCCATGGGTATGGAGGCCCTCTGGTTTCCACCATCGGTAAATACCCAGCAGACAGAGGGGCTGCTGGCTAGATGCAAACAGATCAGAAGCGAGGCCTTTCCAATAGAAAGATCTGGGGATTATGGCCTGCGGTGATTTCCCAAGGGACTGAGCTGAGGTTCCGCATTTTATTGAAAATTGGGTCAAATTAAGAGACCTTTCTCAGCAGTTACCTGAGGGGCCTCTTCTCTGTAATTACCAGGATTGCACACTGAAAACAACCTACCAGAGCCAAGAAAAGGGGGTGTATTGGGTTCATTGCTAATGCAAAACAAAACAAAACTACGTGCAAAGAAATCCCCCAGCTGCTGCTGGGAACGTGTCTTTGAAAACAGATACAAGAGACCGTGCAAGTAAGAATATACCCGTGGCCCCCCAGTTTCCTTCCTCATAAATCAGTGTGGTTAAGAGCATGGTGACCAGGTTATGTTAAGCCCTTCCGACAGCAAACCACAGAGGTCCACGCCTGCGTGCGGGCTGTACCAAATTTAGAGAGCTGCAGGTGGTGTTCACCTTGAGAGCCTCGGGGAACACCTTGAACCACAATAGTTTTTTTCCTCTCTTTTAATTGACCGTGATTATAAGATGTACGGTCAGCTGGCAGGTTTCTCCTGATGGTTGATTATACGATGGGCTTCGATTTGGAGAACATGAGAAGGTGAAGAAAGTGTTTCTTTTCTTTCTTTTTTTAAAAATTAAAAAGATGTTTATTTTTGAGAGAGAGAGAGAGAGAGAGAGAGAGAGAGTGGAGAAGGGGCAGAGAGAGGGGGACAGAGGATCCGAGAGGGCTCTGTGCTGGGAGGTGACACTCCGTGGGGGCATTGGTTCCCAGTGAGGCTGGGTCCTGGCTGGACTCTCAGTGTAGCTAAATTGCCATGTAAGATACAACACTGGGGAACCTGGTGCCCTAACCCGGTTTCTTTGGGAAGGGGGGGCGGGTTTCTGGCTCCTGGAGAGCATTCCAGAAACCTCTTGATCATCAGCCTCCCCCCCAATCTGGGGACACCTACCCCATCCCCCGTCCCTTGCTCTCGTGATGGGGCTGGAGAAGAAGGACAGGCACAGGGCATAGAAGGGAAAACTCACTATGCGCCCGGTTGGCTCTGTGGACTGAGGGCTGCAAGGGTCCACAGACACACCCCTTCACCGCGGTGACCGGACGCAGACAGCTCAGCGCGAGCCTGTCTGTGTCCACTGAGTTCGTGCAGGAAGTCCCAGGCCTGAGGAAGCTTCCACAGCTGCATGAGTGGAGCCCCGTTTCCCCCTCCAGCCAAGACCCATTCAGGCCTGGCTGCACTGTGTGCCTGTGTATGTGTGTGTGAGCACGTGTATATGCCTGTGTATGTGTGTTTGTGGGCAAGTGCACGTGTGTGTGTGTGTGTGTGTGTGTGTGTGCGCGCGCGCGCGCGTACCGACACGTGTGCCCAGAGAAAGTCTGTGCTGGGCACAAGCAAACGGGAAGAGGGCAAGGGCATCCCTGTGTTATATTCTCCAATGACCCTTTCAAATATATGACAAACAGTTAAAACAAAAGCCCATTTAGCTTTTCTGCCTGTGATTCTCGGTATCCATTCCAGTTAATTACAGTGATTTAAAAACATCTGCATTTAATAAAGAACCTTCTTTTCCTCCTGTTCTCAGTCCACACCCCCCCCCCCCCATCTTTCTTCAGGCCACTGGGCTAACGCAGTAATTATCATCTCCGCCAGCCCAGGCCGTAGCCAGCCACCGTGTAAGAAGACCAGACTTTAGGAGGCCCAGAGAACACGGTGAGGCTTCGGGGAAGGAGGGAGATGGGAGGAGGGAGTTGGGGAGGCGGGAGGGAGGATGGGTGGAGGGAGAGGGGAGGGGGAGGGGGGAGGAGGGACAATGGAAGGAGGGAGAGAGGTGGAGAGAGCCTGGCAGGCCTTCCCTCTAGCAGAGGATCGTGGGCTGGGAGGGTTCAAATCCAGGGACTAGGAAATCGCCACATTCCAAGCTTTTCATTAACTGTGGGCCTTAGGACTGTTTATTTGACAAAACAGGAGTCTGAGGCAAGGCAGGGGACTTTACCCTTGACCCGGGATTTCCCTTTGCTCCAGGAAGGGGGCTGGGGGTGGAGAGAGAAGGGTGAGGAGCAGAGAAGCTTCCAAATTGGGTCTTCAGCCCTGGGTCCAGAGCCTTCCTTTTATAAAACACAGAGTCCGGTCTCTGGCTCCCTTCTGATGTCCTGGTGATACATTTGAGGTTCCTGCTCAGGATAATGCCTGTCATCAGCCACAGCGACTCCCTGACTCCTCAGTGGATGCCTAGATGCTCAGTGGCTCCCAGACACCTTGGCCTTGGGTGGATTTTTTCCTAGGCTGAGGCCCGCCAAGAACCAATGGAAAGGCTCACAGCTGGGGCTGCTCCTGGGAAGGGGTATGGCGAGGGGCCCTGCCTCCTGCCCAGGAATCTGGCTCCCACCGCTGCTGGCCACCGTGCAACACCTTGCCCACAGCCTTCCCCTGCGGGTCCCCACTCTCAGTGCGGAGGAAGGCCAGGCCCTGTCGCCATGAGGACAGCTCTGGGTGGCTGCCAACCGCCTGATTTCAGGGGAGGTGAAAACTGAGCACCTGGCCCCACCCAGCAGTTCGCTGGGAGGTCTGGGGACCCTGGGAGGGGGAGGCAGAAGCAGACATCAGCTTTGGGGCCTGGAGAAGGGAGGCCGGTGGGGACATTGGGAAGTGACAGCTTCCCAAGTTCCCAATGAGAGACCTCAGACTCTCAGGCAGGAGGGGGGAGCGGCGGAGAGGGGGGGCAAACCGAAGGGAAGGAGGTGCTCAGACTTCACAAGGGCTCCTGTTCTCCCTCCTGGTCTCAATACTTCCAGCCCGAAAGCCGCCTGACTCCACCCCTGCAACCTGCCCAGAACCACCACCCCCTTTCCTAATCCCAAGGGGCAGAGACTCCTGGCACTGAAGGACAGACCATCCAGCCTAAAGCTTCAGGCCTTGGGAGGCCGACAGGAGAGGCCTGTGGACTGCGGGAAGGTGCCGGAACAGGGAGGGGGCCGCCTCAGAAAGACAGTAGAGTGTCCTGCAAAGGGTAAACACAGACGGTGAAGGCCATCAGCCAGGGGTTGTGCACAGGAGCTGTGTGACCTTGGGTAGGCTACTTAACCTCTCTGAGAACTGCAAAAGCCCCGCTCGGATGGTGGCAGAGGCAGGACGTACTGGAGAGGCCCCTGTATTCAGCACAGCCTGGCCGGCCCCCCTGCCTGTGCACCCAGCTTCCTCCTAGCTCAGGATCCTTGAGACAACTATTCTGTCTCGGTACCTCCGTTAAACTTGGAAATGACAAGGAGCTTTGCTTCCCCAGCTTGCTTTTTTTTCCTGGTTGCCTTTTTTTTTTTTTTTTTCCCCAAAGTCACAGCGAGGGAGGCAGGATCAGAGACGGAGTTCTCCGTGGGATTCAGGTCGCCCTGCTGGGCCCTGCTGCTACCTGCTGGGGCCAGGCTCAGAATAAAACCCAGGGGGTCAGACTGCTTGGCTGGGGGTGGGAGAGGCCTGAGGAACCTCCCCCCCTCCCTCCCCTCCCCTGCCTATTTTTCTTCATCACCGCTAGCAACAAAGGCATCACGTTTATTTGCTCCAAGAGAGCACCGACTGGCTGTCCCGTGCCCTGTGGGTCCCCTGGAGAATAGAACGGTGTCAGGCAGGGGCGTGGGGGCAGGTGGCCAAGGCACAACCGGGGGCATGCCGGTTCTGGGGCCCGCGCCGAAGGGCAGGTTACGCACAGGCAGCGCGTGATGCCTGGGGAGCAGCTGAGCTTCCTTTGTCCCCTGTCCACCAGGTCCTTCTGCCAATTCCATCCCATCTCCTTTCGTTCTGAGCGGACCGGTTCCTGCCACATCCTTCGGTGTTTCCTGGGAAGGCCCATCCATCCTCTCCCTTGAACTCACAGAAACCTGGATCTCCCTGATAGCAACGTGCACCACGCCTCCTCCAGGCAGCCTCCCATGATTTCACCTGCCCCTCTGTTCCTCGCGGACCCACCGCTGGGAAGAGACACCCAGACAGACCCTCCCATGGATGCTTCCAGACTGAAAATCGTTGTGGTCTGCCACCTCGCTGCCCTTGCTTGGCGATCCTGACTTCCCCCTTCCCCCTTCTCCTTCTCCACTATGGCTGCAGCACAGCTGGGACTCACCGTCCCCACGGCTCCCCTCCTCCTTTCCGCTTCCTCCCCGATTCCTCAACTGTCTCCAGGATCGGGGTGGGGGGGGCCGCTTCCAAGGCCCCCCAGCCGCCCCGGAGAGCCTGGGCATCTCTCTCGCGAGGCTTCGGTCACCCTCTTTATCCTCAGGCGCCCTTTCTTGGCTCCCTTGCCCTGCCGTGTCCCAACCTGGGTCAGGAGAACCACCTGGACTCTCAGGCAGCTGAGTTCAGTTAAAGTCAACGGGACTCCCTACCTGCGTGACCCTGGGCAACTGGCTCGGCCTCTGAGTCTTAACTTTGTCATCTGTGAAATGGGCGCAAGGAGAGTACTGTCTTGCGGGGCCGTGAAGATGAAGAAGACCCGCCTGCGAGACGGCGAGCGCAGCACGGAGCATGCGCTCAGTGCACGTGACCTGTAGTCAGTCTCCTTTGCCAGCCCCTACCCTGGGGGCTGTTTGCTCCCAGGTGGCATTTTGAGTCTTGCCCCGCGCGATGTTCTCAAGCCTTTGCGCTCGAGATGAGGAGCCCCAAAAGGAAAGGGTGGGTTGACTTGGATTGGGTTTCTGGCAACTTCAAAGTCTCCAGGGCTGTCTGGTCTATCTCTTCTCTCATCAACCGTTTACGAACGGGGCTATGGCTCCAAGCATGACTCAAATTCTTGCTGGAACACAGCCCGGCCCCACACTTTCTCTCCTCGGTGCCAGGCCTGCTGGGTGAACCCCACATATCGTTGGGCTCTGCTGACGTCATGGAAAATCTCAGCAGCTCACGCACAGGACGTCCACTTGTCAATTGGCCGGAGAGCTGACTGCCCAGGGAAAAAGCTTTGTGGTGCCACATCGTCCTTCCAAGAGACCAAGGGTCCTCTCCTCCGGCCTCTGAGGAGCGCTTTCCCTAACGTCCTACTGGGGCAACCCAAGGCCAAGGCCGTGGGGAGGTGGAGGGCCGCTATTTGTTCTATTTGTTCTGGGCACCTGTGCCCGGGGCTGAGCTACCCGGGTGGGAGGGAGGGTTGGGGAAGCTCTCTGGGGCTTGTTCCCGGGTAGGGAGTAGAAATGACAAATGGCTCCCGCTGGGAACCCTGCCTGCCTTCCAGCCGGATCGTTTATCTTGGAGGCGAGTGATTTGCATACTGACGGTGGCTAGTGTGCCTCTCAGCTCACCTCCCCGGCTCAGCCCTCCCCTCTCCTCCCCTGCGCCCACTCTAGCACATCTCAGAGCGTGGCGGCCTGCCCCGCGGCCACCTTGAGTGGCGCCCTAAAGCCCTCGATCGCCGCCCCCACTGGCCCCGCAGGAAATGATCGCTTAGTTTCCAAAAGGCTCCTGTTGAAATCAGTCAAAGCTGCTGCTCTAAGGGGCACGGGAGACCTTTCCCGGTCATCGGGGCAGGGAAGGGGGCCTGGGACAGACGACACTGAGCCCTCCCGTGTGGGTGTTCCGATAAAAACTGGGCCGGGAGGAGGAACGGGGAACCCGAGGCCGCCCGCCTGCCCCTGCGCCGGGTGCCCCCTCTATATGTTCGGGTCTGGTGCTTACAGCTGCTCTGACGCCCCAATTCTGGTCCCAGGTACAGGTGAGGCCTTGTCTGGGCAAACAGCCCATGACTGGCAGCATTTGAATCCAGATCTGCTGACTCCCAAACGCATAGGTCCCAGGGAGGTGCCTGCACCCCAGGGGCATCAGGGAAGGTGGGGGTGAGCCGTGGTGACCAGACCGGCCACAGCCTCACCTCCGGAGGCTGTGACCGGGTCGAGGGCCGGCTGGACGCACTGGGCAGGGTGGCTGAGATCCAGGCCGCTTCCTCCTTCCTGCTGCTCCTCTGCTTCCTGATGACTTCACCCCTCCACCGGGCTGACACAGGAGACTCCCAGGTCCTCCCAATTTGCAGGGCCGGTCAAGCCGGGCGTGGCACCTGGCCATGTCAACAGTCACTGGCCGGCCTGGTGGGTGAGTTCCTGATGGAGGGTGTGAGGCCAGTGTAGGGAGGTCCTGAGGGCTGGGGAGGGCCGGGCAGGGCTCTCTGGGAGGCCAGGTTCAGTGGGGCTGGGGTGTCCCGGGAGAGGTTTCCCAAATCAGAGACGAGGCTGCCCAGGGCACCCACGATGTGCCAATTTTGCCCAGGTCGGTCTTTTCTGGAACTCTCTCGCAAGCCTTAGCACGGAGGGAAGCCTCCTTCTGCATGATTGCAAGGGTTTTGGGGTCTCTTGTGGATTTCCCTCCTCTCCCGGTCCTCTGCCCTCAAGCTCTTTTTTTCACACCATACACTGCCCCGGATATATGGCTCAGCCCCCTGGAATGGGGTGGGGTGCCGGGTCGGGGAGCCGGGGTGTCCGAGGAAGTCTTGGCTTTCCCTCTTCCTGGACCATGAGGAATAGTGAGGGACCCGAGACAGGTGGTGGGAGTGGTCTGTCCCATGTGCGGGCGACGAGGTTGCGCAGCTTCGCTAGGAATTTAAAAACAACAATACCAGCAAAAGTTGGTCTGCTTTTTGTTAACACCAGGCAACCCGCAATTCACAACAACGTCCCTGAAAAATATTTTTGCTGGTTTAAGTTCTGAACAATTGTTTTCGCTTTGGGGTTTTAAAAATGCATCTGTAAGCTTCATACCGGCACGTTTTCTGTGACTTAACTTTTGATAAACCCCGTATTCTCCGTGGGAGTCAGTTTGGAAAACCCCAGGCGTGCTGCTGGTTCCCAGCCCAGGGACGGCCACTCGTGTTCAATTTGGGGACATAGTTGTAGTTTGTAAGACCCTGGGATGGTTCAAGATCGTGCTGGGGGCGGTTTGTGAATCCAACCCCCACAGAGTTCATGTATTTATTTATTTATTTATTTTTTAACATTTATTTATTTTTAAGACAGAGAGAGACAGAGCATGAACGGGGGAGGGGCAGAGAGAGAGGGAGACACAGAATCGGAAACAGGCTCCAGGCTCCGAGCCATCAGCCCAGAGCCCGACGCGGGGCTCGAACTCACGGACCGCGAGATCGTGACCTGGCTGAAGTCGGACGCTTAACCGACCGAGCCACCCACGCGCCCCGCTTTGTCCTGCATTTAAACAGCAGGTTTGGAGTAAACCTTGGCAATTCGGTGATCGCAGGGATGAAGAAAAAGACTTGACTTGACTCAGTCCTCCTGGGTGACTCCGTATAGTTTTTGTTTGTGTTTAAAATTTAAAGCAGTGACACAGTAGGAACTGGGACGAGATGTTATTTACGTTTGGCAAGTACCCATTCCAGCGCACGTATGAAACATCGCGCCGAATTCGAATGACTTTTCAAGGTGAAAACTTCTTCTTTTAAATTTTTTTTTTCAACATTTTTATTTATTTTTGGGACAGAGAGAGACAGAGCATGAACGGGGGAGGGGCAGAGAGAGAGGGAGACACAGAATCGGAAACAGGCTCCAGGCTCCGAGCCGTCAGCCCAGAGCCCGACGCGGGGCTCGAACTCACGGACCGCGAGATCGTGACCTGGCTGAAGCCGGACGCTTAACCGACTGCGCCACCCAGGCGCCCCGAAAACTTCTTCTTTTAAAATGATCGCGTTGAAGCACAAATCAGGAAATGAACGACGAGGACACATCCCATTTCTGTTGGAGTTGCCCGCAGCTGTTGTAACAAACTGCCAAAAATTCAGTGGCCTTGGGGCTCCGTCGGTGAAGCGTCCGACTCTTGATCTCGGCTCTGGTCATGATCTCACCGTTCGTGAGTTCGAGCCCCACATCAGGCTCTGCGTTGACTGTGTGGATCCTGCTTGGGATTCTCTCTCTGTCTCTCCCTGCCCCTCCTCTACTCGCACAAGCAGCCTGGCTCGTGCTCTCTCTCTCTCTCTCTCAAAATAAATAAACATTAACATTTTATTTAAAAAAATATAGTGGCTTACTACAATACATGTCTGTCACCTTAGAGCTCTGGAGGCCGGAAGTCTGAAGTGGGCGTCACTGGCCGAAATCAAGGTGTTGACAGGCCCGCCCTCCCTGCGGAGGCTCCACAAGAGGGCCCCTCGCCTTACCTTTCCCCGTTTCTAGGACCTACTGCATTCCTTGGCTCGTGGCCCCTTCCAGCATCTTCAAAGCACTCCAGTCTCCTCTTCTGTTCTATAGCTTTTTCTCCTCTCTCAAATCTGCCTCCGCTTCCCTCTTACAAGGACCCATGCAATCACTTTTAGGGCTCACCCGGCTAACCCAGGATCATCTCCCCGTCTCCAGATCCTTAACTTAGTCACGTTTGCAGAGCCCTTCTCGCCATACGTGGTAACCTTTACAGATTCTAGGGAGTAGGATGTTTTGGGGGGCTGTTTTTCAGCCTACCACAGTTACCCAAAATCATTTTGTTGTCTGGCGTGGAGGGTTAAAAAATCACCCACTCTGCGTGGGCATTGAAGCCGTGTGTGTGTGTGTGTGTGTGTGTGTGTGTGTGGCCCGTGGGCTTGATTGATTGGATGGTATGTGAAGGGCGAACGTGGGGCTGCTTATAGGGCCGTGCATCTGTCCCGCCCCAGGGTCAAGGATATTTGAGCTCAGCCCCTGTAGGACATTTACGATTTATTCTTAGCAAGTGTTCGTGGCACACAGTCTTTGCCAATTGACGTACATGTATGTGTATAATATGGACTGACTCTGGTCCGTGATTTACTGAAGACCTACTATTCGCAGGCACTCTTCTAGAGATCCGGCAGTGAACACACAGACCATCCCTGTGCTTCTCGAGTTCCTATCCCATCCATCCGTATTTGTTCATCTGCCTCACATCTCCCTGAGGGCAGACCCTTTAGTTGGTAATCAGGCACTACCCGGAAAGAGGGCTGGCACTCTTCTCGTTTATTAAATGAGTTGAAGTCCTGTTGGGTCCATCTCTGAGAGGCACGAGTTTGGAGTTATGGCTTTTCAAGTACAAATGTCCCAATAGGTGACGTATACGGATTTTCTCATCTCCACATTGTTTCTTGGGCCAATGCTGCTGTTTCTCCTTCACTGTTTGCTTCAAGTCTTAGGATTTGGGGGCACCTGGGTGGCTTAGTCGGTTAGGCGTCTGACTTCGGTTCCGGTCATGATCTCGGTGAGTTCGAGCCCCGCGTCGGGCTCTGTGCTGACAGCTCGGAGCCTGGAGCCTGCTTGGGATTCTGTGTCTCCCTCTCTCTCTCTCTCTCTGCCCCTCTGCCGCTTGCACTCTGTCTTTGTCTCTCTCAAAAATAAATAAACATGAAAAAAAGAAGTCTTAGAATTCAGTGTCTATTGTGGATCTGAGGTGAATTTCTGAACAACTAAATCTGGAAGGTATAAAGGTGATCCTTCCACAGTCACTCACCATTTTGCCGAGACACGTATTAAGTACCATGAAATCTAACAGGACCCAACTCACTGGATGCAAAAAACCTCCCTCTGGCTAACTTTACACTGCCTTCTCCTCCTCCTCTTCCTCCTCCTTCTTCTTTATGTTTATTTACTTATTTGAGAAAGAGAGAGAGCACATGTGAGGAGGGGCAGAGAGAGAGACAGGGAGAGAGAATCCCAAGCAGACTCCACGCTCAGTGTGGAGTCTGATGCGGGGCTCGATCCCACGACTGTGAGATCATGACCTGAGCCGAAATTAAGAGTCGGACACTCAACCCACTGAGCCACCCAGGTGCTCCAACTCTGCCTTCCGATGCTCCCCCTTCTCTAAGGCCTCAACAAGGCACGCTGCTCCGGCATTCTCCAATTCCCGCCTACCTCCCCCCCCTCCCCCCCCATCCCCCAGCCCTGCTCTCCGTAGAGACAGGAAGGCTAAGGAAACTCTGCGTCGCAGGGAACAGCGGCTCCGTTTTCAGGCAGGCGTTGGTCCCAGGGAGATGCAGCCTGCCACTTTAGATGAATTTGGGGATCTTCCTGATTCTCTTGTGACCCTGCCACAAAGGATCAGAGCATCATACTTCCGCTTTCCTAATCCAGTTCAGAATCTCAAAGCCAACACCTTATGCCCCTTTAGCGAGGGGAGTAACCTAGGTTCTTGGAGTATGGTTCCGGCTGCCCTTGGGAGGAGCAGGGAGGAACAGAGGCCCGGATGGAATCCCTGAGTTACTGATCGACAAGCCCAAGACAAGACACAGAGGAAAGGAAATGTTGTTAAATAACACTCCCCCCCCCCCCCCCCCCTGCCACCCACCTGCTGAAATGGACATAAATTCAGGCTGAGATTCCATCCCGGTGTTCTGATGACGCCAACCACAAGAACAAAGCTAAGGGAGATTTTTAAATGTCATCACCAGGCTCCTCTATGGAATTACAGCTTTATTATTTATTATGTAGTGTCAGGAACGTAGAATTCCTTATGCTCGGTGGTGCGGGCAGACTTTCAGCTCGGTCGTCCCGCTGGGCTCCACACCGCGCCACCGTGTCGGTTCCTAGAGGTGCCAGCAGCGCAAGGATAATTTTTAGAAAAAGATTTTTTAACGTTTAGTTATCTTTTGAGAGACAGAGAGTGAGCCGGGGAGGGGCAGACAGAGAGGGAGACACAGAATGGGAAGCAGGCTCCAGGCTCTGAGCTGTCAGCACAGAGCCCGACGCGGGGCTCGAACCCCTGAACCGTGAGATCGTGACCTGAGCCCAAGTCGGATGCTTAACCGACTGAGCCACCCAGATGCCCCGAGAATTAAAAAAAAAAAAAAAAAAAAAAAAATAGATGTCCTCTGGGATGTTGCCAGGCCAGAACGAAAGATGCAGGGAGACTGGGATGCTGGGGACTGCCTCCACCTGCTAAGATCAGGATTTGGGGAGGCCACTGCCCATTTACAAGTGGCTCCCTCTGGCAGGGTGGGAATTTGCTTGTGTATCTGTGAACTAAAAAAATAAAACGTGCGCGCGCGCACACACACACACACACTCCCTAAATAGGAGCCCAAATGTGTGTGGCCAGCTGGCAGAGGCTCCAGGCTGTAGCTGCCTCTCGATGTTGTTCCGGAGCCTGAACCCAGCGTCCCTGAGCCTCAGGCGGCTCCTCTGTGTCCTTGGGGGACAGACGGGGGTGCACAGCGCCGGCCGATCTGGGCAGCCGCAGCCCAGCCGTATTTTTTACCTGTATGCCTGCCAAGCTTCCCTCCGCTTTCAGAATGGGGAAATTCAGACACCAACCCGAGCTTTCCAAGGAGTTTCAGATCCACGTTTTCAGCCCGAGAGGAGGCATGCTGGCCGATTTCGCCCATATGACTATGTGCGGGAAGTGGCCGAGGTGGCCAACGTCACTGCTTTCTAGCAACGACACTGGTCGTGTCAGGCCAGGGGTTCAGGGCTCAACGGGGCGCTTCTGCTTTTTCCCAGAGAATCCTTTCTTCTTTCGAATTCGACCTTTTATTTTTTTGTTGTTTTAAATCTTTTGAATTAAAAATCATTAAGAGAATATGGGGCGCCTGGGTGGCACAGTCGGTTAAGCGTCCGACTTCAGCCAGGTCACGATCTCGCGGTCCGGGAGTTCGAGCCCCGCGTCGGGCTCTGGGCTGATGGCTCAGAGCCTGGAGCCTGTTTCCGATTCTGTGTCTCCCTCTCTCTCTGACCCTCCCCCGCTCATGCTCTGTCTCTCTCTGTCCCAAAAATAAATAAACGTTGAAAAAAAAATTAAAAAAAAAAAGAGAATTTAACCTTTTATTTTTTTAATATTTATTTTTGAGAGAGAAAGAGAGAGAGAGAGAGAGAGAGAGAGAGAGAGAACGAGCAGGGAGGGGCAGAGAGAGAGGGAGACACAGAATCCGAAGCAGGCTCCAGGCTCTGAGCTGTCAGCACAGAGCCGGACGTGGGGCTCGAACTCACAGACTGCGAGATCATGACCCGAGCCGAAGTCGGAGGCTCAACCGACTGAGCCACCCAGGCGCCCCAAAATTTGACCTTTCCAACAAAGCTTTGACACTTGGTCATTAGAAGGAAGCCCTTCTGAAGAAGCCACCACACAATGTTACGTCGTGCCCCCAACACAGCGGCCACGTAAACTCAGTTCTGTAAGAAATATTCTGTTTAATTGATTTTCTAAAAAAAAAAAAAAATCTATTCTGTTTCTGTGGGCCTGTCTATTGATCTGCAGCCCTACAGAAGTAATGAAGAAGCTTCGCGATCAATAAGGCCAAAGTGTATCTTACCCTGAATCTGCTTTGCCTGCCCGCCGGGGATGTGACCGGCCGGGTTCCCCAGACGGCATTGGGAGTGTGACCAGCCTTCTCCGTGACTGCTGAGATTTATTTCTGTTGGCATCCAAGGAACAGATGAAACCTGCTGCCTTTCCTTGCTCTGAAAGCCGAGACGCCCTGACACCAGGCGTCACGAAACACACAAGACCGCAACTTGCAAGGAAGAAAGGGAAGAACACCGGAACATTTGTTAACCTTAGTGCCTGAACTCCCCCCTCCTCCCAATTCATTAGGATAATATTTGACTCCTCAGCTCTTCAGCCGGTTTTCTTGCCTTTGTATTCTCTGCCCCCCCACCCCCCACCCCTCCAGATTGGTTTTACAGGTCTTCGAAGGTTCTTCTACCTCTGTGGTGAGTACTGAGTACAGGTGGGTGCCACTGCAGGCTGATAATTCTGGGAACAGCTGACTTGGCTCTCCTATCCTCTAAGAACTAAGAACGTGGGAAGAGATAAGGGCCCCGCAGGAACACACAAACGGCAGTCGGGAAACACTGCAGACACCATCCAGCAGCATTTGGCTGCAGAAAGGGGAGCTTCCTGAACCCGATAAGGAATCTTGGCGGCTGTTAATTTCAGAATTTATCGTTTGCATTTTGCCCTGAAACCAGAGGACGCCGCCGGAGGCGGATTCTGATCAGATGCAGCGCGAGCTCACTCCGCGGCTTTGAATGGATTTGGGAACAAGCCCTCTTCGGGGCTAGAGCTGTGCTTCCTGACCGCCACCCCCTCCAATGAGTTGGTAGGTACAGCTGGAAGGGGGGGGGGGCGTGAAGGGGTTGCAAAGTGATGCTGTCGAGGTCAGCGGGGACCGCATTTCGAAGAGCTCCGCTCAAGGGCACTGGGGAGCCATGGAGAGGTTTTTATGAGGGGAGAGAAGTGACCAGATGTGTAGCTTTACAGCCATTACCGCCTACGGTACAGGAGGGCAGTTCTCAGCCCCCTTCTGTGCGTGCGCATTGGAATGAGGAGAACGGATGGAGGTGGGCTCCAAGTTTTATATGTCGCCGCTCATTTCACACAGCAACCCTATCAGGGAGATACTGTTATTCTCCCGTTTTACAGATGAGGAAACCGAGGCACACGCAGAGGGTCCTGCACGACAGGGGAGCATCTATCTCGCGGACCACACTCTCCCGGTCAGGTGTGGAGTTGTATCCTTCCTCTCTCGGCGCCCCAGGAATGCATGCTGGATAGGAGGTCCCGGAGGGAGGATGTCTCGCATGGAGAGGGATAAATAACCCTGACGCCGTTCGAATTTGTATTCTAAAAAGCAAATCATGCGGGGAAATGCAATTATTAGTAAATGATTGCACGAGCCCATCGTCCGGCCGGTTAAGATGAACCAGGGTGTTTTGGCTTCGAAGGCCAGCTGGGAGCATGGCCCAGTGGAGGAGGCCGGGGTAGCCGTCATGGGAGGGACAGCGCCTGCCTTGACCTGGCGAGGGGAATGGAAGGGTGAGGGGCTGTGCCCAGGGGTCCAGCCAGACCGACCCGGGGAGGGGGGTGCCTCGCAGAGGCGGATGAACACCTGCGTGCAGGTGTCTACACCATCATCCTGCATGTTGGCCAGGTACCCCGTCTTCCGCCCAGCACTCCTCTGTGCGAGGCGCCGGGACACTGCAGCGACACGCTGGGGATGTGGCTTCCAGAGCCGACATGCCAGCGGGGAGCACTGGCGACTGCAGCGGGGGACAGAGAAAGAGGAGCTGAGATGGGTAGAGCGGGAGGGATGAAGTCAAAGAGAAATCCCGCTGTTGTCACACATGCCCTGTGCACCCACTCACGCCGGGCAGGGCCGGCCTGCCGGTGAAGGAAGAGGGTGACCGCGGCTCCGCCCTTACAACCCAACCCGCACCAGGGGAGGCGGCCCTGGAGGCTGGCCAGCGCCCAGCTGCCATTCAGACGGCTCCCAGGTTGGGAGAAATGGCTTGGAGCGCTGCCCCAACTTTGAGCCACCGAGGGAGGGAGGGAGGGAAGAGCCCGGGATGGACGCGTAGGTGAAGGAAGGGGCCCGCGTCTTCTCCCTTCCGCACCTGCCTCGTGTGTTGACCTGGCTTCTCCCCGCTCCGCTCCAAGCCATGGAAAACCTCGCCGTTCATTCCTCCTTCCGTCCAGGTGACAGGACCTGGGGGTGGGGGGGGAACTCGCTAACCCGGCGGCCCTACGTGGCCGTTCGCTCCGGAGGTTATCACTGGACCACGCGTTAGCATCCCCCCCGGGACGCTTTGGAAGCACAGAAGGGAAGCTGGGCCATCCCAGACACGCGAGGTCACCGTCTCTAGGTGAGGCCTGGGCCTCAGCAGTTTGACAATCCCCTGGGGACTCGACTGTGCAGCCAGAGCTGAGATCCTGGGGCTAACCCTTCCCTGTGCATCCACACCGTGGACCTCAGGTTTGCTCGGGCAGCGAGAACCAAAACAGAAGAGGCAGGCGGGAGGGTTAGGGGGGCACCTCAGAGACAATTCTCTTTCCTTCCTCTTTGATGACGAAAGGGCCACAGGCTGGGGGACCTTCGGTGGATGAGGACCTTACCTGTGCCTGGGCACAGAGAAGGTGCTCAGTGATGGTGTGGAGTGAAACGGGTGGATGGTGACTAGAGGT
>NW_024412448.1:2575225-2586054 GCF_014898765.1 Herpailurus yagouaroundi | reverse complement strand
GTGGGGCGGAGGTTGGGGCTGGGGTGGGTGGGGGCAGGTGGTGGGTGGGGGCGGGACGGAGGGGGATCAAACTCTTTAGCTCCTCCTGGGTGACGCTATCACGCCGTGTGCCTGCGCGGTGGAAGTGGGGCTCAGGCAGCGGGGCTTCTGTTCGCTTTGGCCCCTGGTTTCACAGGGAAGGTTCATGAGAAACGAAGACGTGTCTCTGGACCATTAAAGCTTTGACGGAGAGCCAGCCTTGAACCCAATTTGTCCCTGGCTCTTTAGCTGAGAAGCTGAAGGAATCTCAGTGTCCAGAGGGAATCGTTACGACTTTGACTTTCCCCGATCGGCTTTCCAGGTGAAACTGTATCCAAGCGTGGCGGGTTCCCAGCTCCGGATTTCCGCTCTGTGCCCGGTGGGCTTCCTGGTCGGGACCCCCCGCATCCCCTTCCCAAGGTCTCGGGCTCCGCCTGGAACCCGGTGTGTGTGTCTCACGCTGACCGTGAACGCCCCTCCCCCCACTCCCACGGGTCCCCACTTCCCTCCTGTCGTTCCGGCTCAGCCCCTTCCCACCCCCCTCAATGCCCTCCTGGTCTGATGTCTGATGCTGGTTCTCCAAGGCGGCAAAACTCAGAGTTCTGAGTCCTTCCAAATGCTGCACGTGGTCCCGTTAAAGAGCTACCTTCTATGCTCCGATTATGTCCTTTGCACCTTGTGGTGTTAAGAAATCCCTTATTTTAAATTTTTTTTTCAACGTTTATTTATTTTTGCGACAGAGAGAGACAGAGCATGAATGGGGGAGGGGCAGAGAGAGAGGGAGACACAGAGTCGGAAGCAGGCTCCAGGCTCTGAGCCATCAGACCAGAGCCCGACGCGGGGCTCGAACTCCCGGACCGCGAGATCGTGACCTGGCTGAAGTCGGACGCTTAACCGACTGCGCCACCTAGGCGCCCCAAGAAATACCTTATTTTATAAAATAACAGTGCCCTCGGCTGGCACACGCTTTAGAAACCGCGCCGACTCAGAGAATCAGTTAGTTGGCCACCCAGATTCATTCTGGACTTTCCCGTTTGGACGTTTTGCCACGTGGAGGACTCGAGGGGGTCTCGGCCAAGTGAGCAGGGCTTCTAGGCAGAGTGACGGAATTAGGTGGGAGGGCCTCAGTGCCCCAGTAACTCTCTCCTCCGACCTGGGCGTTGAGCGGGCATTCGTTCGACAAACGTTGCCTGAGCACCTGCGTAGGAGAGACACCAGGGAGGTCCTGGGGAGACTGCGTGGTCCCTGCCCTCAGGTGGGGGTTGGCTAAGACTAGAAGTCACCAAGTGCCTTCAGAGGGTGGACCACTGCCTGCTTCACATGTTTCCCTGGGCCCCCCCTCCCTGGCCACAGTGCTGCTGGCTTAGTAACTGGGCCTTGAGCCCCCTTCTGCTGATCGGGACAACAGCTGGCTGGTTCCACTGGCCAGGGCACGTATACCTAGACGTATGGATGTGTGTGCGCTTTCCAGGTAAATCTATATGGTGAGCATTTTAACGGTTTTGTTTGTGTGTCTGTTGCCTTCACGCTGGTGAAGAACAGAATGGTAACAAGTGTGGGAATGGATGTGTCGTTCTGAATCTTTGGGGTTGGATGCAACCCTGTTTTTTTTTTTCTTATGGCTGGCCCGTGTGTGTGTGTGTGTGTGTGTGTGTGTGTGTGTGGGAGGACGGAGGAGGAGGGGAGGAGGGGAAGAGAGGGAGGGGAGGGGGAGGAAGAGAGAGAGAGGGAGAGAGACAGACAGAGGGTAGGAGAGGGAGAGGGAGGGAGAGATGGAGAGAGAGAGAACGGACGGCCCACCTGGGACAGGAAACACTTCCTAGCCGGGTCGTGTGAGCCATTCTCTTTTGGCCCGAGTTTCTAGAATGAAAAAGGGTTTCCTGGTGGAAAAGAGACCCCCAGGCCTCCTTCCTGTCGCTCACGGGGCCCTCCCTCCCCTCCCCGCCACTGGTCCCCATCCATTCCTTCCTGTTCACCCACCACATCTCCTCGGCTGGACGTGAGGAGGCTGGTGTGTGACAGATGCTCCGTAAATGTTTGCTGAGGGACTGGTCTTCGTCTGGCCTCCCGGGCCCCCAGAAGTGGTGACGATTTAAGCTGCATTTGCAGAGGAGGAGACAGAGGTCTGGACGGAGAGTCACCTGCTGACGGCCACGCACGTGGGATGCGGCCGGGCTGGCGCACTCGTGCCTATGTCTGGCTGGCTCCTGGCTGCGCAAGCAGGGCCCTGAACCCCCCCCCCCCCGCCCCCCACCACCATGTGCCTCCCTCCTTCTCCAAAACCTGGGGACGCGGAGGGACCCTACAGAGCAGCCTGGACAGCCCTCGACTTTACTGCCAGATGCTGCCAGTCTGTCTGAGACGATGCTCAGGTAGACACGGCCAGAGCCTTGAGCCCATTTCAGACAGCCCCCCTAGCCTGAGCAGGGGCCATGGCCAGCTGGCGAGGGGCCACGGCTGGCACTGCGTGTCCTGGCCACAAGCGGGAGGGAGCCAGCTGGGTCTGGTCCCGGAGACTCTCCCCCACTTCCTCCTTCCACACCGGTGGTCCTTGCCTGGCAGCCTGGGGTCCAGGTGAAGGGTCTCCTTATTTTGTGCTGAACAAGGACTCGGGTGGCCCTTCAGGATCCCCAGCCGGGAGGGGACTGCTCATCTCCAGAGGTTGTCCTTGTACTAACACAGAGCGGGGCACATCACGCCCTCCAGGGCCTGTTGGGGGGGATTAAAACCCTCTCCTGGTCACTGCCGGGGCCTCCCAGGGGGCAACCAGGGAGCAGGACCCCCCAAGCCTGAATGAGCTTGCAGGGAGACCCAGGGTTGTGGGGTTAGGACTGGCTGGGAGAGGGAGGGAAGGCATATGAGGGGCTCTTAATGAAAAGAGGCTGCTGGGTCCCAGGCATTCATTTTAAAAAAAAAAAAAAAAAAAAAAAAGCCTATGGGGCGCCTGGGTGGCTCTGTCAGTTAAGTGTGTGATTCTTGATTTTAGCTCAGGTCATGATCTCAAGTTCTGTGGGATCGAGCCCAGAGTCGGGCTCTGCACTGACAGCAAAGAACCTGCTTGAGATGCGCTCTCTCCCTCTCTCTCTCTCTCAAAATAAATACACTTAATAAAAAAATAGCCAGCCACGGGAAATAAATGACCCTTTGCCATGCTTAGAAGAAAAGTCTGTGGGAAGCCAGCAACACAGAGCCCAGAGGAGAAAGCCTCCCACTGTCCAGGAGAAACTGACCCAGCACATGGTCTATTTCAACTTTGCTGATGAGGTTCGAGGGGAGGAGAAATGAAGGAGGTCTTTTCCCCATCCCAAGCCTCTGAGTGGCTCTGGTGGGCGGGACGTGGGTTTGCGAGTTGCTCGTGTGGTCCCTGCCTCTGCTCGGCGTGTCCGGCCGCCCACGCAGGCCTGCAGTGGCCTGGGAGGCTAGTGGCCAGGCCAGGATTTATTGCTCTGCGTGTCTGATCTCATTGCATTTTTTTTTTTTTTTTTTTTAATCTCTGCACTTCTTGGGCACATGGCTACCAGAGGCTCAGAGGGGTTAAGACGCTTGCCCGGGGGTGCAGAGCTGGGGTTTGGACCCAGTTCTGTTTGCCTCCTGGGCTCCCGACTCTGGGGGTGGGGGGATATTCACGCCTCCGAATCTGCTGGCCTTGCTTCAAATGGTCATTCCTCCACTTACGAGAGAGACCTGTGACTTGGGATCTCTGAGAATCCATTACCCGCTATGTAAAACGAAGGAAATACCGGTCAAGTCTTCTTGGGGTTGTAGTGAGGATTAAGCAAATACACGTGAAACCCTCAGTGGAGGGCACGCTTTTATCCGTCCAGGAGTTTAGGTTTGGGAATGACTTTTCCATCAAAATTGCCTCTAAATAGAGGGGAGCTATCCAGGCAAACATAAGCAGCATCACTCAGCATGCGTTCACACACATTCTTATCTCTTCATGCACATATACATATATTTACATACACACATATTTATATTACCTCCCTATGTATACATTTACATACACACAAGCATACTCACGTCTATTTATGTACACATATATATTCATATGTGCATATATTCATATCTCTCCGTGCACACATATACATATATTTATATATGCATGTATATTTATATCTATCTGTCCCCGCATATATTCATATCTATCTATGTATACACACACATACACACATTCCTTTCGCTTTGCTTTTCTTGGCTGGCAAGTTGGATGTTCCTTCCTCCTCCCTAGAAATGATGGCATCAGAATGATTCCTGAAGCTAAATTTTCCACCAAGAGAAAGCAGCCTGGCCCCTGCCGGTGGGAGAGGTGGCCTCTCTCCTCTGCTGCCACAAGCCAGCGGCCGAGAGGGGCCCGCTCAGCCCACAGCCCGGGGCCTGTCTTCCCTTCTTCCAGGAGGCAAAATGAATGCCCGATCTCTGACGTGTCAAACCAGCGAATGAGCCGGAGAACTCGGGGCCCCCCGAGAGCCTGACCCTCACCTACGAGGCTTAAAAATATGGTAATGCAATTAGCAACCTCGGCAGCCTAATGAGACCTCTCTAAAATGCTGATAAAATACCACTAAAGGAAAATGCTGAAGAGCCTCTTCAAACTTCCCAAAACGTGAAGTGCGTCCTTATGGAGGAAACGCCAATCTAGTCTCCTTTCTTCAAGGTTCAAGATTAATTAGGGGCTTATTTAGTGCATGAATGAGGACGCATATGAACTCTTGGATCACAAAGCACCGAGACCAATTTTTTAATCATTTTTTTTTTTTTTTTTTTTTATTTACAATTACATTCCTATCATAAAAGTCTTCATTAGACGTTGTCACCAGCTCGTATTGTGTCAGGCAAGTGTTACCATCCCGGGCTTTTGACAAGACTGCATTTCCTTCCCATTAAAGAGGGCTCTCATAACAAAAGCCTTTTCTTTCTTCCTAACAGCTAAGGGCTGTGGCTTGGAAGGCTGGTCTAGGCTCCAGGGGAAATTGAACGCCTTCCTTGCTCACAGCCCCAGCACGCCGGCCTTTTCCGTAGACGCGGCCTCTTCCCCAGCAAGGCCAACGGGGGGGGGGGGGGGGGCCCCCAAGCGCACCCGGCCCCCCAGCCCGCCGGACCGTGTGTTCCTTGACACAGCCCTTTGCGACGACGAGACCGGCTTGGGGAGGAGAGTGAGTTCTGCACCCCATTCGCCCCGCTCCCTACAAACAGCCATTGAGTGGAAGCCAGTCTGAACAGCCCCCTTGGTACTATCAACCCATCCGTCCCTCCTTTTGGTAAAGGTCGTGGTGTACCCACTGGTGTTATGCACTCCTAAGGGCTGGGGTGCCGCAGCGAGTCCTGGGCGACCCTGCCTAGCCTGCCTGCCTCCTGGGGGCCCCCAGCTCAACCCGCAGGTGCCCGCCCGCCCAGCAGGTGCGCCCTTGGTCGGCCCCGCGGGGCTTTCCAGCCCTGGCCAGCTCTGGGCTGTAAGAGGCAGACAAAAAAAAAAAAAAAAAAAAAAAAAAACCCCAACAAAGGAAGTCCGAACCAAGCTCCCCGCTGCCCCGAGGGGATGCTCCGCCCGGAGGAGCACCTGGAAATCCTTCCTGCTCCACTTGATGGCTCAGAGAATGCCACAGTCGCCACCATTATAAACCAGTTGGGGTGTGTACCTGTAGGGCGGTGGGGGGTGGGTGGCGGGTGGGATGTGGTCCTTTGCTTAGCTGTGTGACCTTGAACTTGTCCCTCAACCTCTCTGGACTTCCGTATCCTCCTGTGTAAGATAGGGGAAAAAAAAATCATATTTTGCAGCTCTGTAATGCAGATTACATTTTTACTGATGTAGCTAGAGCTATGCTTTCCTGTATATTTTCTTCCCTTTTTAAAAATATTTACAGATTTTTGGAGAGTGCAAGTGAGGGAGGGGCAGAGAGAGGGGGACAGAAGATCTGAAGCAGGCTGTGTGCGGACGGTCTTGACAGCTTTGAGCCTGATGTGGGGCTCGAACCCACGAACCGCGAGATCATGACCTGAGCCAAAGTCAGACGCTCAACCGACTGAGCCACCCAGGCGCCCCTCTTGTGCATTTTCTATGGACATGGGGCATGCCTGCTGTTTAACACCTGGAACAGCATGGGGTACATAGAGGGCCCTCAACAAACGGTGGTCACCGTGCATCCCGAGTGCTTATGCAGTGGATAAAGGTGATATCTGCTGTGGAGCCCCAGCACAGGCAGATCACGACCAGAAATGATCAAGGTAACTTGCAAATCTCTGCAGTCGACCCTGGTCTACAGCTCCATGAGCAGGAGAATGTAGGTGCTTAGAAGAACCCCGGGAAACGTGGCATCCGAGGGCCGGTCAGGCCCGTGGGGGGTGGGCAGCCCCCTACCTTCCACGAAGCCCTGTTCCCTGTCCCATCGCCAGAGCACCCTGTCCTTGTTGCACTTGAAGGAGACGGTGGCCTTCAGAGCGCAGGGAGGGCTCAGCTACCAGATGACAACAGGAGATTCGGAGAGCTCGGATTTGCATCCACTTTGCATCTCATTTGCATAGGACCGCAGCCTGCCTAGCCCATGCCTCGTGCTCATCCTCTTTGGGGGTGACGGTGGGGGGCTCCTCAGTGCTCTGTCCTCTGGGGAGGAGGCGGGAGGCCAGCAGGAGGAGGACGGGGCCCCTGCCCAGGGCTGCAGGGGCAAGGATCGGCTCTCCTGAAGTTCCCTGGAAAACTGCCAGCGGGCAGGAAGTTCCTCTTTTTTCCGGGGGATCATTTTCTCTCTTAAGCCAAGAGCTCACTGTGCTAACGAAGTGGCCCTTGTGGCTTAATGTCTCTCTGGGTCACTCGGTTTCTGCGGCTGCCAGGGGCACAGCGGTCCTGAGCGCTCTAGAAAAGGGGGAGACGCATTGTCCTGGGTTTGAATGAAATTCTTTCTAGAGAAATTCTTTCATTACCATCACGGCAGGTGACAGAAGGCTCAGCCGGCCCCTTCCGGTGCCAGGCTGGCCGGCTTGCACGCCCCCTCCCTGTGGCGGGCCAGGCAGAACGCAGGTTCTGGGGAGCCCCCCAGGACCTACCCCGGGCTTCCTGATGGGGGAGATTCATCCCAGAGGGTCTGAAGCTTTTACCCTTTCCAGGTTTCGAACGCGGAGAGAGACTGGGACTGAACTTTGTGTGTGACACTTCAGTCCTGGAAGGTGGGAAACAGCCATGGAGGCAGCTGTGTGTGTCACCTGTCTTTCCTCTTTGCAAAATGGACAGTAGCTGAGCAAGGTGACTAGAGAGGGCTTCGACAGCCAGCAAACAGCCACCCCTGCCTGGGGCTTTGGGGGAGGCGGCTGGCCCTGCGTCCAGGGCTTGACAAGGGCAGATCCCAGCTCTGCCCCTTGCCCTTCTGTGACCCTGGGGCCAGTCCTGAACCTCTCTGAGTCTTCTTAAAAAATTTAAAAAAATGTTTATTTACTTTTGAGAGAGAGAGAGAGAGAGAGAGAGAGAGGGGGGGGCAGAGAGAGGGACACACAGATTCCGAAGCGGGCTCCAGGTTCTGAGCTGTCAACACAGAGCCTGACATGGGGCTTGAACTCCCGGACCACAGGATCACGACCTGAGCTGAAGCTGGACGCGTAACCGACTGAGCCACCCAGGGGCCCCTGAACGTCTGAGTCTTAGCTTCCTGCTGCCCCATAAGCACGACATCATCTTGAGGTCGATAATTATTAGCAGAGCTGAGGTCCAGGGGTCAGTGGCAACTGCCCCTCCGGACGGGGTGTTCTCAGGGCATAAGGCTCCCCCTTTCCTACCCCACCCCCTCCTTGGTTTAACTGGTTCAGCGTTTAGGGCAAAAAATCAACCCTCACCCAGAGGCTGTAGAGGGGGTGGGTCCTGGGATCTGACCTCAGCTGGTGCCTGTCTCTTATTCTCCCCTTGCTCTGCCAAAGGGGAGGCCAGGCTGGGGCCTCAGCCCTCCCTCCTACCAGGTGCCGACGGCTCCAAAGAAGCCCATGGCACCTGTCCCCCTCCCCACACTCGGAGAGGGAAGGGGGGTTGGGGAGGGGAGCTGAGACCTGGGAAACACCCAGCAATAAAGGACTTTAAAATAGATTTACTTTAATTATATACTTCGATAATTTGCAACAGCTTCCCATCCTATTATTAAATTACAACAGTAACTCATCTAATGGATTTTCACCGAGAAAACATTCATTTTATTTTATTGTGTTTTTGTGCTGCGGTCTATGACGAAGGCCGTAAGTTCTAGCCCTGTCCCCGGCACGGGCCGCCCAGGGGAGGTGGGGTGGGGAGGGGGCTCCGAAGAGCAGGTGGGGATGCTGCCTGCTGGCTCAGGGCAGGGCAGCAGGGTCGGGGGGGTGGGGGGCACTGTCAGCCCCGAGCAGCTCACAGTGCAGGGCTGGCCTAAAGTCCAGTCCCGTGCTTGAGTGTGGCGGGAGGGGCAGAAGCTGTCATCAAGGCCCCTCCCGCAGGAGTGCTCAGAGTCTGGAAGATTCCGGGCTTGGTGGAGCTCACCGTCACTCACGGAATCACTGCTGTCTGTTGGCTCAATGGAATCTCTTTCTTTTCATGCAGCTTTAACAAGGAGCCTATCCAATGCCCTAGAATGAAGCAAAGCCTTCCTAAGCTCACTCTTGTCTGGCAAAGCAAAGGACTGTCCAGAGGTCCTTTGAAGTGACAAAAATACACTGGTACCAGTTGTGGGTACCTTCCAATGTTCTGAAAAATCACTGATTTCTGCCAAACGCCGCGGCCTGAGGCCAAGCATCCAAGCATGAGAGATGATTACCCACAATCCCGCAGTGAGCAAGCTAGCAAGAGAGAGAGAGACAGAGAGAGAGAAGAATCATTTGACTCAGTTGTGATCATGTGACATTCAATGCCACGTACTACTCGTACTGCAAGGCCTCGCTCGTTTATCAAGTTAAAATTTATTACAGGGGCGCCTGGGTGGCTCAGTCAGTTAAGCACGTGACTTTGGCTCAGGTCATGATCTCGCGGTCCGTGGGTTCGAGCCCCGCGTCGGGCCTGTTTCGGATTCTGTGTCTCCCTCTCTCTCTGCCCCTCCCCTGCTCACACTCTGCCTCTCTCTGTCTCAAAAATACATAAATGTTAAAAAAAAAATTTTTTTTTAAATTTATTAGAAATGTTTGCTTGTCTTGCAAAATACTCGCAGCACAAGTGACTCACAATCCAAGGTTTTAGTGACATTGTCAGAATTCCGGCAGCGCTCCTATGAGGTAGTTTCGATCATTATTCTTCCTCATTTACATGCAAGGAAACTGAGGCGCAGGTCAGCTTAGTAGATGTATAAGTTCTGAGTGCCTGGCGGAGAACTTGACCTGGATGTAACCCTGAAACCCAGGCTGGTCTCGGCTGGTTCCCAGAGGTTAGCGTACCAAGGCCACCTGGACAGGGCCCCAGTGTGCAGAGGGCTGGGCGGTCGGCAACTCCGGTGGCTCCGCTATGTGAGAAGAACTGGCAGGTGGCCTCCCTGGAGACCCGTGTTGCTGCCGCAGGGCCTCCTGGTGGCTGTGCCTGGCCCCGCCCCCTCGGGGATGGGGACCCGGCCCAGACTCAGGTCTGACGCGTGGGCCCAGCTGGCCAGGCCCTGCCCTCACTCTGCCCCACCTGCCCAGTCCCGCCTGTGTCCTTCCTACAGCGGTCCCCTGGGCTGCTGCACCTGCAGCTCATGCCACCTGTCGCACAAGGGACCTTGTCCCAGCCCGCTCTGTCCCCCGCCCCCCCCGCCCCGGGCCCTCGTGGTCCTCTGTGGCCCCTCTGCGTTGTCCCCGGCATTCCTAGGCTCCACTTGGCCTTACTCTCCGGCTCTAAGGAAATCAGGGTCCACTCCGCTCCGAGGCGCCCTCTGACTCAGGGCTGCCCCTGGAGGGGGGCACCTGCCTCACCCCTGCCTCACCCCAGGCCCAAGGCATCTGCTGTGCCGTAGTCGCAAACCTCGCCCGGCACCCAGGTCACTCCCCCCACCCTCATGCTTTAGGGGGTGGGTCTGCACCCTGGTTCCAGCTCGGGGGTCCTCCCCTCCCCCGCCCCAAGCGGCCCCAAGCCCCCAGCCCGCAGGTCCCCAGAGATCTGGCAGGGAGGAGGTGAGAGGGGAAAATGCACGCTCACCCGCACAACTGTCCCGCAGGGACCAGGTCGCATGGGCCAGGCACATTAGAAAAGCAGAGGACAGAACGCCTCCCTCCCTAAGCTGCGGATAGAGACAGCGAGGCAGGTCAGAATAAATGAATGCCACACCTCGGTGTCTTCCTCAACGAATCCCTGGCGACGGAGCGTCCTCCTAAGAAACAGATGAACGAGGACAATTCAGCAGCCACTTGAGGCCGGGTGTGAGGCTGGCACTCACACCAGAGGCGTGAGGATGTTTGTGGGAAGCAGGTGGAAAATTGCTTGGGAGGACGAGTGTAATTAATGGATAAACTCAAGCACCTTAAGGCAAATTAATTTGTCTCCAACCTTGAGCTTCTCAGCCAGGGGATCCGGGGAGGAGAAGGGCAGGAGGTGGGTTGTGCTTTTTAACCTCCCGACTTGCCATCCCCAAGAGCCCAGGTGCCTTCATCTGTCGGCCAGGCGCCTCCGGGTCCCCTTCTCCCGGCGCGGGGAGTGCCTGGCGGCCAGGGTGCGGACCCGGCTCGTCTCCGTGGTGTGCACGTCGGAGGTTTCCAGCAGCTCCGCTGTTCTTGCGGGAGCAGCTTCAAGCTGCTCGGAACACCGATATCCTGGCGCCCTTGCTGACCGTCCCGGAACACGTCCTCTGCTTCCTTCCCTGTCGCCGTCTGGCTACGCGCTATTTCCAGCGCTGCTTCTGACGCCA
>NW_024412448.1:2540403-2575215 GCF_014898765.1 Herpailurus yagouaroundi | reverse complement strand
TGTCGCCGTCTGGCTACGCGCTATTTCCAGCGCTGCTTCTGACGCCACGGTGCTTCTTTAGCACGCACTCTCTCCGCCACAACATCCTTCGTGGGCTGAGTCTTGGTTCGGGGAGCCGGGGACGCGGAGGACCCGGCATCTGTGCGGCTCCGGGCCGACTCCGTGGTTCTCCAGGAGCAGAGTGAGTCTTGATTGTGAGATTAAAATCACTTTGTGCTGTCTCTTGGTGGGGAGCTTTTATTTCTGATCTGGTTTATGGACCACTGATTTCAATTTTTTTTTTTTTAACGTTTATTTATTTTTGGGACAGAGAGAGACAGAGCACGAACGGGGGAGGGTCAGAGAGAGAGGGAGACACAGAATCCGAAACAGGCTCCAGGCTCTGAGCGGTCAGCACAGAGCCCGACGTGGGGCTCGAACTCACGGACTGCGAGATCATGACCTGAGCCGAAGTCGGCCGCTTAACCGACTGAGCCACCCAGGCGCCCCCACCACTGATTTCCAAATTACGGCCCTTACCTTCACCCAACGTTGCCTTCCAGGTACGGTTTCCCCGGAGGCATATGGAGCCTGCAGGATGTTGATTAGAGAGCGAAGGCAGAGAGGGAAGCAGAAGCCCGTTGGAGGGAGAGTCTGACCCTCAGAGCCCGTCGGTCCTTCGTGCCCTCCATCGATGGGACTTCGGATGCAGCCCCCCACCCCAGGGAAGGGCGAGGCCTTTCTGCAGCCGAGGCCATCCCTGAGCGCGTGCGTCCAGCATTGACAGGGGATCTGGGGGGCTTAGCCCACCGTCTGCCAGCTTGTGGCATTGCTCTGGGCTAGTCTCGCTGACCCTCGGGGGTGGCCTAGGACCCCAGCCTGGGCGTCCATCTCATCACCACCCACGTCCTAGCCACTCCATCCAAGTTCCCTTTGTCTGCCCAGAGAACTCCTACTCACGCAGTGAGACCCAGACCAAATGTCCCCTCTGCAGAGGTGCTGTCTCTGTCTTCTCTCTGGCCGTCCGGGGCTCCCCGGCACCTCCTCCCTACCCCATCCTAGGATTTACCCTCATGCCTATAAAAATGATTTCCTGCAAGCTTGCCTCCCCGCCCCCACAGACCACGGGGTCAGAAACACCTTTGCTTGCCCCCTCCGCGCCTCCCTGGCACCCAGGGCCCTGCCCGGAATGCGGAAGACGCTCCACTGAGCGAATGGTGGGGCCGGTGCCAGATGAGGGGTGGGGGGAGACAGCCCCAGGGTGTCAGGCCCCAGGCGGAGCCCCTGCCGCCAGGCCCTCAGGACCCTGGGGGAGCCTCGGGGCCGCCTGCCCCCTTGGTGGGAAAGGCCCTGTCATCAGGGACACGGCTGCCCTCCAGGGAAGTTAGACAGATAGGCTCATTCGCTCACAGCGACATCATTCCTTGGCCTTTGTCCCTGCTTGGAAAACCTCCCTGGATGCTTGGCGGCCTGAGCCCCATCACTTTGATGGATGGGTAGGGCCGGCAGGGAGCTCTCCCTCCGTCTTCTAAACCCCCTTCCCTCCGTGACGGGGGGAGTCAGGGAGCGGAGGAGGGGGCGTCGGGCCAGGAGTTTTAGCTCTCCCTCCCTGGGGCTGCCACCCGGCCCTTTAAAGGTTAAATGGATTTATGTGGCGGCTACGGGAGGGGACCGGGCCTGACAGGGTGGCAGGAGAAGAATGAGCGCCAGTGTCCTCCCTGCGTCCCTTGCCGGAGGGGGGGAGCTTCGGTGCCTCCCTGGTGCCACCGTGCAGCGCCCGCTCCAGGGGCCAAGCTCTCTGGGACCAAGAGGCGGGTGGGCGTTCGGGGTGGGCCCGGAGGGAAGCCGAGGACACCGCGTGGGAGGAAGGGAGTGCCTCGTGCGGGGCCGGGATGCCGGTCACCGCTGGCGAGGGCAGGTGGCATAGCAGCGGGCGGGTGAGAGCCGACCCCGAGGGTCTGGATTGCAGGCCCCGCGAACAGGGGTTTGTGAACCCCTGAGGCTCCTCTCAGAAACGCACCCCGCCCCACTGTGCCTTTGTAGAACCATTATGTTTGAGATCCTTGGCCGCTTGAATGATCTGACTCCCCCTCCCTCCCTCCCCACCCAGTGTTTTTGAGTAAGCTGATTACTGGAATGCGTCCTGGGACTTCTGGTCCCACCCCTCGCCCCTGGCCTGGGGTGGGGGGGCCCGCTTGGAGAAGTCCGGGCTTCCGGGCGATCCCTCGGTGGGGGCTGCGGGCATGGGGAGTCAGGATGGCCCGCGGCTGCTCCCATCGCTCAAGGCCTGGGGTGTCTTTCGCAAGCGTGCCAGGCATGCTTCCCGAGGTCAGGAACAGCGTCTGCCACTTTGGGACTCCGTGGTGCAGTGTGGCACAGCTTGAGTGTGTGGTGGGGGCTTAGTCGATGGTGATGGGCAGGTAGCTCCCAGGGCATAGTTAAGGGGAAACCGGGTGTCGGGGGCAACAACAGAACCCTTGGCCGGGAGTGAGGAGGTCTTGCCTCACCTCTGGGAAGGGGTGGGCCTGCGGGGAGAGGAGCCGGGAGGGCAAGAGCCACGTAGCCGCAAGGCCTGACGCCCCGGGCTTCGGTGTCTGCCCCCTTGTTGATTTTCTGTTAGGAGCCTGCCCGAAAGAGTGCCTTGTGGCTCCCTGCCTCCCCATGAGGAAAGACGGGAGCCACACAGAGCACCCTTGTGTGCCGTGCCTGTTCTGGAAGCTTCCCCATGGCCTGTCATCTCATCCGCAATGACCACACTGGTCTTGGAGGGTGTGAGAAATTAGGTCCATGAGGGCCTAGCAGGTGCCCAGAACGAGTTGGCACCCTTAGTGGTGTTATAATCGACGCTGGGAGGTGGGTGTGGAGAACCCCGGACACAGGACATGAAGGGTCTGCCCCACCAAGGGCAGCGCCAGCTGCCTCGGACCTCGAGTCCTGCCTTCTCTGCTGGGTGGTGACTGCCCCCGTAGTGGTACGCGAGTCTCTGGGACCCAATCCCAATGTGCGTGTGGCTTCCCCCCTCCCACACCACCAGGCAATTCTCTGACACCGGCTCAGGGTCCTACGGTGAAATTCAATCCTGACACCATCTGCCGGGAGACAGTGTCAGATCCCCCAGGTTGAGGGCTCAGTCCCAGGAGACTGTCCCCCCCCCCCCTTAGAATGACGGGTTGTAGTTTGGAGGTTCCGACGACTCCCCCCTTGGGTTCGATTCATTTGCTAGAGTGGCTCACAGAACTCAGGGAACTCTTTCCACTCGATGTCACTGGATTATTTACAACAGGATGTATCTCAGAACAGCCGGAGGGAAGAGGTGCATAAAGCGAGGTGTGGGGAAGGGGAGGGGGGCGGCTTCCACACCCTTTCCAGGCACGCCACCGTCCCCAAATCTCCACCAACCCGTCCTGTCCACCAGCCTGGAGGCTCCCCGAACCGGCTCCTTTGGGTTTCTATGGACGCTTCCCTACAAAGGCAGGATGGGTTACATCATCGGCCATTGGTGATTGCTTGACCCTCCAGCCGCTGTCCCCTCCCGGAGGTCGGGGGTGGGACTGACAGCTTCTATCCTCTGGGCACAAGGCAACCAGCCCCCGACCTCAGCCAACATCCCATCACCCTTACTGTGCTCCCCACTTAGGAAATTCCAAGGGCTTTAGGAGCTCTGGGCCAGAAAGAGGGATGAAAACCAAACGTATCTACTTTTTATGCTAAATCACAATATCGCGTGGTGTCCCTGAAAGGGTATGTTGACGGCAACCCCGACTCTGTTTCTTTTTGAGGGCTTCTGGGGCCGCAGGGAAATGGACACTCTCTTAGCTGCCGGGGACTGCTGGAATAAATCCCCAGAGACTGGGGGACTTAAGACAACAGGTGTTTACTCCTTCAGAGTTGTGGAAGCCAAAAGTCCAAAGTCGAGGTGTTGGCAAAGTCGGTTCCCTCTGAGGCTCTAGGGGAGAGACGGTCCCTCCCTGTCTCCTGGCTTCTGGAGGCTTCTGGAGGCAGTGCTTGGTGGTCCTTGGCTTGCAGAGACACATCAACCCAGTCTCGGCCTCTGTCGTCGCTTGAACTTCTCCCCTGTGTGTGTCTGTGCCTGAACTTCCCTCTTGGAAGGACACCGGTCGTTGGATTTAGGGCCCAATCCGTAGGACCTCTGCTTAACGAATTCCATCTCCAAAGACCCTATTCCCAGGGACGTTCACATTCACAGGTGCTTGGGGTTAGAGCTTGACCATGACCTTTCGGGGGGTTCGGCCCACAACGATTCAACCCACTAGACTTCTTGTTGTCGCTCTCTTGCCCACCTTCGAGCCCCCAAGTCCCACGCTCGGGGACACGGCCAAGTGGAGCGGGGCGTGGTGACAAGCAATGTGGCACCTCCAAGGATGGCCGGCCCATGCTAGCCTTGGTCCGATGACTGCTCTGGAATTTTCAACTGTCCTGGAGACCATGGAGCCGTCCCTTGGGCTCTCAGGTTCCTACAGCAACCAGGCACTTGGGGGAAAGGAGCCCAGGGCTGAGTGCTCAGAAACCCCCCTTTGTGGGAAGGGCAAGGCTTCTAGTACAGGTTGGACAAACGACCTTGGAAGATGATGCCCCGGTGGGCGTTCCTGAGAGCGAGCAAGGCATTAGGGGTTGCTGGAGAAAACGGCTCATCCGGAAGGGACGGCCCTGGCCAGCCTGCGCACGAAGAGCAAGAAGGAAGTCCTCAGCCACGGTCTCCGGGCCGGTCCTCCGGAGCCCCTATCCCCAGGGTCCTGGGCGGTGAGCCTGTCTATAACAGAGGGGGTGTTGGTTGTCTTTTGAGAAGCAGAGTGAAGAGGGGGAAAAGCTTCTGTGTTGACAGACCTGAGTTTGAAGTTTACTGACTTCTTTAAAAAAGTGTTTTTAATGTTTTATGTATTTTTGAGAGAGAGAGTGCAAGCAGGGAAGGGGCGGGGGGGGGGTGGACAGAGGATCCAAAGCAGGCTCCGTGCTGACAGCAGTGAGCCCGATGTGGGGCTCGAACCTATGAACCGTGAGATCATGACCTGAGTGGGAGTCGAATGCTCAACGACTGAGCCACCCAAGCACCCCTACTGATTTTGAAGTAATCTCTACACCCAACATGGGGCTTGAACTCATGACGCCGAGATCAGGAGTCAGACGTTCTACCCACCGGGCCAGCTGGGCGTCCTCTGGCAGATCTGAGTTTAGACCTCGGTCTAAACCCATTATTAGCCGAGTGCTGTGAACCGAATTGCGTGCCACCCCAAATTTGTTGAAGCCCTCACCTCCAAGGTGATATTAGGAGACGGGGCCTTTGGGAGGCCGTTGGGTTTGGATGACGTCATAAGGCTGGATCCCTCATGGTGGGATTTGTGCCCTTACAACAAGACGAGAGACACCGGATGCTCTCCCGCCACGTGAGGACACGGTGAGAAGGCGACCGTCTGCAAGCCGGGGAGAAAACCCTGACCAGGAGCTGGATCTCCTTGCACCCTGATCTTGGCTGTCCAGCCTCTAAGAGCTGCAAGAAATACACGCCTGCTGTTTAAGGCCCCCCTTTATAGTATTTTGTTAACGCAGCCCGAGCTCACAGAGACACTGAGGAACCTTGAGCAAACTCCTTGTTCTCTCTGGGGCTCAGTTTTCTCATCTGCAAAATGGGAATGATAAGCCCCGCTCCCTAGGATCCAAGGACAGTGAGTTGACAGGTGCGTGTGTGCAAAGCGCCCGTCTCGGCCTCCCCACCCCCACTCGGGATAGGGGCTGGAGGACTATGGACGCTTACCCCCCCAGCACTCCCTTCTCCTGGGCTGGGAGCGGAAGGAGGTTCGTCTGACCTTAAACGCTCTCCTTGGCACTGGAGGCTGGTTCCCAGTGCCGGGGAAGTGGAGGGGAAGAGCCAGTGGCCGGAGAAGGTCGGGAAGTAAGAAGTGGTCAGGGGCAGGCGGAGAGATGGGGGGCACTGTGGAGCTGGGAGGCGGGGAGGCGGTCCCCATCACGAGGCCCAGGCCCAGGCCCCAGCTCGGGCAGGGCACCCACCCAGGAAGCGTGGATGGAGGCACATGCACCTGACCGCCTGACCCCCAGGCCAGACTGGGTACCTGAGACATCCAGCATCGGTGCTTGGTCCCCAGGGTGACCCATAGCACGTCCTTGTGTCACCCACGTGGCGGGTGTGGACCAGGCTGCCCGGCGAAGGCCCTGGAGCTGAGGGCTCGGCCAGGGTCTAAGGGAGACGAGCGGTGCTGAGGGCTCCAGCCACGTGTGGAGCGCCCGTCTTGACTGTCCCGTGGAACAGCAAAGCTAAAAGCCGTTTACGGAGTAGCTTTGCCCAGTGCTCGGCTCTTTCCAAGGGCCGGTTCTGAGGCTCACTGTACTTGTTCCTTAGGAGGTCCCCGGCGGGATGGTCCCCCAGGCATCCGGGTTGCACGGGCTCGAGCACCCTGTCTTTGCCCTCTCTCCTTCCCTATCTCCCCCTTCGGCCCCCCTTGCCCTGCCTGGGGTCACCTGCTAGAGAACCTGGCTGCCTCCGCTTTCGGGAGGGGACAGGGGGCATGTGTGTGTTTGCAGGAGGGTGACCCGGATGGGGAGCCGGCTGTCCGGGGGTGCGGGTGGGGGTTCGGCGTGGACACATCTGTGCACAGAGGTAGGCTGGTGCTTTGGCCAGGGAAAGGCTGCAGGAGACCGGGAGACCGGGAGGTGGCACAGGTGGGGCCGGGGCGGGACCCTGGAAGGCAGGGAGAGGGGAAGGTGGTCGGAGGGGCTGAGGATGAAACTTGGAAGATTCTACCGGGAGAAAGAGGCGGCCACCGGGTTCTGATCTCTTCTGGCAGCATTGCCCAGTTGGCCAGTGGTCCCCCCTTTCCTGACCCCCTGTCTTCCCCATCCCCCTAACTGGGAGGTTAACTCCTCCCCTTTGAGGCAACAGATGAGAAAGTGCTTGGAAAATCAAGGCAGCACGGGGCGTTTGCGATTTTACGACGCGTATTGAGCTGCGTGATTGCGCTGTCGGGCGCTGGTAACACAGCTATTGTCAAATTCATAATAATGATCAATGCCCCTGGGACTATTAAAATGCCATCCTGAATGTTTGCGTTATTCTCTTGGGTGAGCGGAGCCTTGGAAAGGGAGGGAGGAGCAAACGGGAAACTAGAAAACGGACCAACTTCTGAAAATCAGCGGGGCTGACAGGCGCTCCCCTCTCTCCCGGGATCCGAGGCAGCAGCCAGCCTCCCCCAGAGTATTCTGGTAGTTGCTCAGGGGATGCTCGCGGTGGCTCCGAGGTCCGCGACTCGGTGTGTTTACCCCTGTGAAATGAGTCCGTGTGGGGAGCCCGCAGGGAGCGGGTGTCTGCGTGGACCTGTGTGCACGTGGGAGGGGGAGGCAGGAACCTTCCGAATCTGGTGCCAGCCACACGTATCCCAGACCCTGAAGGGTTGCAGGTACCCCCCTATTTTCTCTAGTTGAACAGGTTTTGAAATGCCAGCCCGGCGGGCTCCCCCGCCCTGCCCGCGGTCACTCTCTGAGGAGCGATGGCCCCGGGGGGCTCGTTAAAGTCGTGTCACCAAGCCCCACACGGCACTTCAGTCCCACCGCGAGGTGAATCCCTTTGCCCAGCACCCCATGCCCCTCTTCAGGAATGAGGCCTCTTTATGGTCCCCGTGTTGTCCAGTGGAGGGGACGTTTTGTCGTGACATCGCAGGGTGATAACGTTAACTGGTGCTTTGTAGCCCACAGAGCGCTTATACATGTCCCGGCTCAATGACTCTGCAAAGGACGCATGCCTTTTTTTAAGAAAAATTTTTTTCTTTTACATTTATTTATTTTTGAGAGACAGAGACAGAGCACAAGTGGGGGAGGGGCAGAGAGAGAGGGGGAGACACGGAATCCAAAGCAGGCTTCAGGCTCTGAGCCATCAGCACAGAGCCTGATGTAGGGCTCGAACCCATGAACCGTGAGATCGTGACCTGAGCCGAAGTCGGACGCTTAGCCGAGTGAGCTACCCAGGCGCCCCAGGACACATGCCTTTTTATTGTTTTCATTCGCCCATCTGTGGCGGATTGGATTCTTGGTTCCAAAATTCTTCCTTCCTTCCCTCTCTGCATAGACTTTCCCATTTGCGGGGCACCTGGGTGACTCAGTCGGTTAAGCATCCGGCTCTTGATTTCAGCTCAGGTCATGATCTCGCGGTGCGTGGGTTTGAGCCCTGTGTCGGGCGCCGAGATGACAGCGCGGAGCCTGCTTGGGATTCTCTCCCCCCCTCTCTGCCCCTCCCCTGCTTGCGCACATGCTCACGCTTTCTCTCTTTCTCGAAATAAATAGACTCTCGGATCTTTTGCCGGGTGACTGTGCAGAGCCCCCGCCCTAGGGGAGCGGAGTTTGCCCCACCCTGTTGATGCTGGGTGTGGCCACACGTGGAATGTTTGTGGATGTGACGCGGGCAGTGGCTTCAAATGCGCAGGCACGACTGGGCTCTTGTGTTTCGTTGTTCACCGTGAGCTGCCTGTAGCTGCTGGTCCCAGAAAGGAGACATTTGATCCCAGAACTGTCCCGCCGGTCTGTACCGTGGATAAGAGAAAAAAAAGTCCGTGCTTGCTCTTGTAAGTTACGGAGACTTTGGGGACCGTCTGTTACGCAGTATTATTGTAGCAATGGCTGACTCGTTCATAGGTCATTCATTCACTCAACAAACATCAAGTGGCTGCCGTTGGTTAGGAAGGCTGCTCGGTGCTGGGGATGGAAAGACAGTGCCCCTAGATGGTCCCTGGCCTCGAGGAGCCTGCAATATAGTAGAGGCAAGGCTTTCAAGCTGTGGGGAGACCAGAGAAAGTCTGGGTCAGGAGGGAGTCTTTAGAGTTTAAAGCCCGGAAAGGATGGGAAAGGGACCTTGAGCGGGCAGAATGCCCCCCTGCTCACCCAGAGCTGCACTGCTTCTCCTCATCTGTGTCACGTATCCGGGTCCAGAGTAACCATTTCCCCAACCGCCTGGCCCCTGAATTCGGGCCCCACCCGAGGTCCCAGGGTGAGCAGCGGTCTTTCTCCTTTCTCCCTTTCTTCAAATACCAGATCCAGACGACATCTTAGGCCCCACCTTGCTCTTCGCGTGTTCACCTCTGAAGAGAGAGAGGTCAGGAGACCAGCCCAGGGTTCCCCGGCCTCGGTTGACCCGGTCCCCGCCTCGGATGCACGGCCCTCCTCCTTGTCCTGGGAGACGAAGCCGCACACACCCTTTGTTGGTGTGAAGCCCTTCGGCGTATCAGCTGAGTCGCACCTGGCCCGTGGCTTCTTCCAGAGCCACACACGCTGACGTCAAGAGGAACGGCCCCTCTCACTCCATCGACCTCTCCTTTCCTGTGAGCGGGTCTTCAAGCGCCTCGGGAATCACGACACAAACGTCTGCTTTTCGGGAGCTGGAGGCGGACAGCAAACGCAGGCTGTCGGTCCCGCTGATGCCCTCGGTGTTGTTTTTCATGGTATAACAGACCCGACAGCGTCCCGTAAAACGGTGGAGACCCCGAGCTCTGTGGGAATAACTTAATCAGGCTCACGATTCTCCGACGGACGCCGCTGCTTTTCACGCGCCCTACGTGCAGGCAAGTCGCACTTGCTCGAGCCTCGGTGTCCCGCTCTGTGAAATGGGGCGATTAGATGTGGCTCACGGCTCACAGCAGGGTTAAATACAGCTCTTAGAGAATGGTCCGGTCTTCTGGGAGTTTAGGGTATTCCTTTTTTTGTATGATTTTTTTTTTTTATTATTCTCACCCAAAACTGTTAATAGCTGCTTTTTCTCAGAATTTTCTCTAACTTTCCTTTTTTCTTTAAATTTTAAAACACTTATTCATTTATTTTGAGAGAGAGAGAGAGAGAGAGAGAGAGACAGAGTGCCAGCAGGGGAGGGGCAGAGAGAGAGAGGGAGACACAGAATCCGAAACGGGCTCCAGGCTCCGAGCTGTCAGCACAGAGCCCGACGCGGGGCTCGAACCCACGAACCGTGAGATCATGACCTGAGCCGAAGTCGGACGCTCAACCGACTGAGCCACCCAGGCGCCCCTCCTTTTCGTTTTTTTTTTTTTTTTGAATGTTTGAATTTTATTTAAATCCAAGTTAGTTAACATATAGTTTGATAATGATTTCCGGAGTAGAATTTAGTGATTCATCACTTATGCATAACACCCAGTGCTCATCCCAACAGGTGCCCTCCTTAATGCCCATCGCCCATTTAGCCCCTCCCCCCACCCACCTCCCCTCCAGCAACCCTCAGTTTGTTCTCTGTTTTTAAGAGTCTCTTATGGTTTATCCCCCTCCTTGTTTTTATATTATTTTCCATTCCCTTCCTCTGTGTTCATCTGTTCGGTTTATTAAATTCCACATACAAATGCCGTCGTATGATATTTATCTTTCTTTGATTGACTTAATTTGCTTAGCATAATACATACACTCCAGTTCCATCCATGTAGTTGTAAATGGCAAGATTTCATTCTTTTTGATTGCCGAGTAATACTCCATTGTATAGATGTACCACATCTTCTTTATCCATTCATCCATCGATGGACATTTGGGCTCTTTCCATACTTTGCCTATTGTCGATAGCGCTGCTATAAACATGGGGGTGCATGTGTCCCTTCGAAACAGCACACCTGTATCCCTTGGATAAATACCTAGTAGTGTAATCGCTGGGTCGTAGGGTAGTTCTGTATTTAATTTTTTGAGGAACGTCCACACTGTTTTCCAGAGTGGCCGCACCAGTTTGCATTCCCACCAGCGGTGCAAAAGAGAGCCTCTTTCTCTGCGTCTTCATCAACATCTGTTGTTGCCTGAAGTGTTCACGTGAGCCGTTCTGACTGGTGGGAGGTGGTATCTCATTGTGGTTTTGATTTGCATTTCCCTGATGATGAACGGTGTTGAGCATCTTTTCACGTGTCGGTTGGCCATCCGGATGTCTTCTTTGGAGAAGTGCCTGTTCATGTCTTCTGCCCATCTCTTCACTGGATTATTTCTTTTTTTGGGTGTTGAGTTTCATAAGTTCTTGATAGGTTTTGGACACTAACCCTTTATCAGATATGTCCTTTGCAAATACCTTCTCCCATTCCGTCAGCTGCCTTTTAGTTTTGTTGATGGTTTCCTCCGCTGTGCAGAAGCTTTTTGTCTTGATGAGGTCCCAGTGGCTCATTTCTGTCTTCAACGCTGTTAGGTGTTTTCCAGACTGATGAAGCGTACAAAGGCCCTCTGACCCTCTATCTCTGTTTTAAGGCCTTGCTGAAGCGTGTTCGCGGGGAGATACATCTGGGGCAGTCTGTGTGGCGCCTTCCTTCCTTCACTTCATCCCGGTGGGCCTGGCAGTGAGGTCAGGACACCATTCTGCGTCCGTTCTGGCCGGTGTGAGTGTCCGAGTGTAGCCGGTGGGCACGGGGGCGGGGGCACTGTGACAGGCTGGTTTGGGGTGGGGATCCCTGTCTGGGGGTGAGGGGATAGCCCTGCCTTTCAGGGTTTAGAGAGCTCCAGGGGAACGAGACTAAGTTAGAGCAGAGCTGTGAGCGCCCTTCTTTTCTGGAAACGTTCAAAGAACGGGACTCTGGAATCCGGTGGCTCTGTGATCCTGGCTCTCAGAGCCCCCCACCAGCTCCCGCCCGCTCTCACGGTTTCTGTGGGCCTTTGCTCCAAGAAGGCCCCCTTTATTCACTACTTTCCTCCAGTCCTTGTAGGCAGCCATTCGTCCACCCATCCGTCCATCATTTAAGCAAAAGGACCACTTCCTGTCTCCCACTTTGGGGAACAAGGCCAAGCTGGTCCCCAGCAGCTGGGCTGGTTGACCCCCCGGGGGGAGGGCGGTGGGTGGCCCCGTTCTGTGTCAGGTGCAGGCTGGCCCAGGGTGCAGGCGTTCAGCTCCGAGCAGGGTCTGAGCCGGCCCAGGCTGTCCGGGTGGGGGCGGGGAGCCCTCTTCCTCGGGGCCACGGGTCACTTGCGGCTCTTCCCCATGTCCTGTCCCCAAGTTCCCGGCGGGCGTCCGGACGTTCAGCTGTCCCCAGCAATAGGCACCATCGGAAGCAATGGGGACACCGGGTGACGGTCCCTAACCCTGCTCTAGCGAGACACGGAGGCTGTCAGGCAAGTGTGAGGCCACCGGAAGTCGTTTGAGAGCAAAGGCCACTGCCCTGGGTGGGTTTGCTCATTATCCAGCACGTGGCTGGTGTGGCACCCACATTGGTGGCCCCGGGGCCAGACCACGTTAGTGGCCCTGTAGACTTCCTCTTAGTCTTTGAATGTCACACCTGATCTTTTACTGCTGGCAAGGGCTGGAGTCTCTCCTTCTTCTTCCTCCCCCAGCCCCACCTGAGTTGGGGAGAATTGGACACAAAGGCCAAAGGGACAGAAACCTCTGGAAGCATCGCCCGGAAAGCTAATGTAGAGGCCGGCACCCCAAAATGACCCTTGGCGACACTTGCCCTGCGTGGTCCACCCCATCCCTCAAAACCTGCGTGTCTCAGGGAGGTGAAGCGACTTGCCCGAGCTCGCGCTGCCGTGGGAAGGACAGTGGGGGTGGGCGGGGGCCGGCCCCGAACCCAGGCTCGTCGGAGTCCGGACCCGGGCGCCCGTCCTTGCCGGGCAGGTTTCCTCTGCTCACAGCACAGCTGGCTGCCACCTTTGCTCTGCCCGCCCCGTGCAGCAGGAGGGCACCGAGCTGATTGCTGGCTGGTCTCCATGGCAACAGCTGATGAGTCTGCATCGGGAGATGGCAGGGACTGGGGGGGACAGGAGCCGGAGGGTGGGGGTGGGGGTGGGAGATGGGCCGCTCTCCCAGCAGCCCTGTGGAAGGTGTTCCTAGTGCCACCTTGGTCCCATCTGTTGGGTCACGGGCTCCAGGGTGGGGTTTTGCTCTGTGCTGGGAAGATCTGTCCATCCCACGGGCAGTTCATGCACCTTTACTCTGTGCCGGGTAACAGGTGCACAACTGGCGATGGGCCCATCTCGCTGTCTGAGAGATCATGCATCCTGTGAGGCAGGTGATCAGGTAATTCCTGTCCAGTGGGATCGGTGCTATGGTAGCGGATGTTTGGGGCACGATGTAAGCCCCCAGGAGAGGCAGCCAAGCCAGGACTTGGGAACCGGAAAGGCATCCAGGAGGAAGGAATGGCTTTGTGGCTTCCTGAGGGAGAAGGCGAGAGATCCCTGCAGAGGGAAAAGAGGGAGGGAGAGACAGAGATAGAGAGATTGGGGTCTGCAGGGCCCCCAGTGCCTGGAGCCTGGAGCCAGGTTAGGCGAGGGGTGTGGAGAGGGAAGGCAGGCCTGTCCTGGGGGTCCAGATTAGGACGGAAAGGGGTTTACTTCAGGCCAGGCCCTGGCTGAAGGGTGAACCTGACCTTCACGAGGCCCTGAGCCGGGCATCCTCACCTCTGCTTCTCACCTTATAGGTGAGGAAATCGAGGCTCAAAAAGGTGCGGCTGGAGAGAGAGGAAGGGGACCCCAGCCCTGATCCTGGAGGCTGGCTCCACGGGGGACTTCTCCGTACCGTGATCCCCACCACAGCTGGGGGCCCCAGATGGTTTCCTGACCTTGAGGGCGATGCTGCGTGGAGTGGGCGGGCGGGATCCTTGGAGATCCCAGAGGAGAAGGCCCCGCGGGGGGTTTTCTGCGGTGAGGTCAGTTCTCTGCTCCTCTCTCTGTGTGTCTGGACCATTGCACAGCTCGGGACGCTGATCCCGGACCAGGGCTGGGGCTGGTGCTGTGTGTGTGTGTGTGTGGGGGGGGCGACTGGGCTCAGTTCCCACCCCAGCTGTCCACCTCTATAGGTGCATCTGGCCTGCAGAAGAATCTGGTCCCTCCAGCCCTTTGGCAGGGCCCTGTTTTCTTACATCCCAGCGATCTAAATGCAGCACGAGCCTGGACGGCTCCAAGACGCTGGATGGAAATAAGCCAGCTCAGCTAGTCCCCAAAGGCCTCTGCATTTAGACAAATGAAGGCCTGGAAGGTTCTTTGGCTGAACACGAGAAAAACAGCTTACGTCACCCAGCCTGAAGAAACAGGCAGGAAATCCCCCCCTGTTCCTGGGTGAGGAGAAGCCAGCCCTCGTTGGGAGAAGGCTCCCTCGGGGGGGGGGGGGGGGGGGGGGGGGGGGCGGCGGGCCTGGGGTGACTGCCTGGTGACACGAGGGCAAAGGGGTGAGCGGACTTAGGAGGAAGCGTGAGAGCACATCCTGGACCGGGAGGCATCTATGACCTGTGCGATCTGTTGGGCCGTCAAGAGCCAGCCACCGTGCACCTGCTGTGTGCCGGGCTCTGGGACGGAGCTGGCTGTGTGCCCAGTGAGTCCTGCTTCCTGGGGCTTCCTGTGTGCCAGCTCTGGGGCTCTTTACGCTGTGCTCTGCTCCCTCCCTCTCTCCCTGGGACCCTCCCCCACGCGCGGGGGCACGGACACGAACGCGGGCGCGTTTGCACACACCCTATATGAGTATCCCCAGTGACCGCTCGGTCCCTGTGATTTCCCCACCTGCCGTCCCCTGCCTCCCCCACGCCCATCGGAAGGGGCATGGCCTTGTCCCCCATCTGTCCGTCTGTCTTCTCTCGGTTCAGGGAGGCTTCGTGAGGATGGGCTGGCACCTCCCCGGCGCTTTTGCCCAGCGGAGGTCTCCAAGGGGCAGAGGTTGAGAGGAAACCGCAGCGTCGCTCAGCGGGCCCGCGACTCCTGCCCTGGGCTGTGGCCGTGAGAGTCACCAGTCTTAGGGGCCGGGTGTGAGCCGGTGTGGACGAGGAACATGGCAGGCCATTTCTTCCAGTCCCTTTTCAGTCCCAAGGACAAAGCCAGGCCCCAGGAGAAGGGAAAACCCGTGTCCCCCCCCACCAGGCCGGGGGCCCCCCTGCACTCCTTGTCCCGCATCTGCCTCTCCCTTCTTGCACTCGTCCTCTGGGCCTTGCGATGGCCTCCAGCGAGCCTTCGCTTGGCTCCCGTGGGGTTTGCCCTCAGCCTGGCAGGGGGCTCCGTGTCCCCTTGACGTACGCGGCACGCCCCGGAGGTGTGCCGAGCGGGGTGGCCCCGAGGCGGCCGCTCAGCCCCGTTCCCACGGCCCGCTTTGGTTCTTCAGTCAAGCTCTGCCCGGCACAGTGGAGGGACCTGAGGCCAGGGGACGGGGCCACCCCTGGGAGGTTGTGCCTTCCTGGGTCTGACTGTGGGGAGAAGACCCATCTTCCAACCTTGGACTCTGCCAGCGGGGACGGGGATTACCGTGCCCGGCGCGGAGGGGAGGGCTCATTCGGGGCCTGGCTGGACTCAGAGCTCTGCTTCGTGCGTCTGTCCCCAGGTCTCTGCTGCTCACCTCCCGTGTCCCTCCTGCGCGGATTCACAGAGACGACGCTCTTTCTGCCCCCAGCGAGTGTACACACAGGCTAGTCAGTGGGAAGCTGACTCAATTCGATCTGAGCCCAGGCAAGAAGGCCCCGGAGCCCATGCCCTAACCATGGGGCAATCCAGCCTTTCTCCTGAGACTCAAGGCTTGCCTGCATCCCACCCTCCAGTGTTTCTAGAGAAACAAGCTCCAGCAGCCCCCTCCCTTGTGGGCACTCTGGCCCAGACCCCTGCTTTGCACGGTAGGTGGCCAGCCCCCGCTCCAGGACGCGGGAGACGCACGGTGGGCCTTCTCTAGCTGGTTCCTTTGTAGACAAGAGTCCTGGTGTGGGTACGGGAGGGTGGGAGGAGGGTCTCCCAGGGGGTTACCCTGTTGGGGTCCCGGGGGATTCCATGGCAGGTGCCCAACTGGCTCTCCCAGAGGGCAGTGGGACACGTGGCCAGGCGCCAGGTGCAAAGGAGGGGGCAGCGGCAGCCGGAACCTCTGGGTAGAGAAGGAGCATGCCTTACGGAGACTTTGACTCTCAGGGGCCCTGGCGTGGCCGCATCAGACGTCCACAGGGACCCGGTGGCGGATGTCCGTCTCCCACGGTCCTGTGCTCACCTGGTGCCACGAGGCCGGATGCCCACCCTGACCCATCGCCTGCCTCTGCCGTCAGGAGGGGCGAGGGGACACCCGTGTCCCAGCTGTTGGGCTCAGAGAGGAAGGGCCTCTTTCCCACCATTAAAGAGCATCTTTAAAAAGAAGCCAGAAAAGGGAGAGAGAGCCACGGGATGAAAGGGGGAACGAGAACCCGGAATCCTTTCCAGCAGCTTGCTGCTGCCCGGGGTCCGATTTGATGGCGGGAAGGTAGCGGATGTCACAAGGGGCGAGATTTCGTTGCAAACCGGCCAGTGTGCTGAGCCCGGTCCACGAAGGCACAGCGTACTGGTTGAACGAATGACAGAAAAAACATCACCGGATGGAGGGTGGTTAGGCTCTTCTGGTGGGGGGGAGGGGCTTCCACACCTCCTTCTCTGGGGGGTTCTGAGGCTGAGAAAGGCTCAGCGTTCCGCACCCGTAAGCCACCCGCTGGGTAGGACCTGACCATCCACCGCGAAGGGCGCCGGCCACCTTCCCCTCCAAACCCCATCTGTATTTAAGTCCAGGGATTTCTTGAAATCAGAGTCTGCTTGGGCTGGGCTCCAGAAATGCCCTCGGAGCCCTAGGCAAGGACTGAGGTCGCTTATTCTGGAGGAAAACCCTGGCTCTGCCTGTCTCCCTTCCCACACAGACACAGGCGCACACACACACACACACACACACACACACACCCGTGACTTTCTCTATATCAGCATATTTGTCACACTGACTCCATATCTCCTCTGGCTCGGTGACACAAGGTGAGCTGAAGGAGAGCTGTTTGGGTGAGGATTATGAAGGCACGGGTACCATGGAAACCACTGGAAAGCCCGAAAGCTGCCTCCATCAAGAGAGCCCGCTCCGCCGCCATTGGTCGGCCGTGTGGACTCTCTCCCAGCGCGATGTGTGACTTTTATTTATTTTCCCCCCTTTATGGGTCTCGTCCCCCCTCTCCCCTCGTCTCTCAGGCTGCCTGCAGGTCAGCGGGAAAAAGGTGCTAATGATTTTTTTCCTACTTTATGATGTTTTCAGCCTCGTTTTCTGGCGCTCACTCCTCCACCCCAGGAGGCAGCACTGATTTTCAGCTACAGAGGTAAGAGGCAGAAAATGGGATTATGATAAACAGAGAAGGAGCCCGTGCCTCTGGCAGATGTTCTAGAAGAGGCCGTCATTTTGGGTCGCAGAAGCAGTCCTCAGTTTACCTGCAAATCTGAGAAGCCCTCACTGGGGCCAAAGGCCGGACGGGCTCTCTGCAGACAGTCTGGGCCACCCCGGAGGCGTTTCTTCCCGTTGGTGCCGAGACTCCGAGCCCTGCGGGCAACCTTGATCTTCCCGAGCTGCTTTTATGTAAATGTGTCGTGTTCGCGGTGGGGAGATGTGAGCTCCTGGACCCCTGCCCCACCTCCCTTTAGACAGTCATAATGACAATCCCTCACGGCGGCCTTTGCCCTGAAAGTTTCTAGATCCTTCATTCTCTTTCCAGTGATAGCTCCGAAACAACGGCAGGTCGAGTATCAATCACTAGCCCCATTTTAGGGAGGTGGAGACTGAGGCCCAGGTGTTTACGTGGCAGGGCTGGCTGGGGCTGGGACGCCGTCCCCAGGCTCCGTCTCCGAGGCGGCTCCAGTCCCCACGATGGATCCCCTGTTGAGGCTGTGAGCGGGCCTCCTGGGTGGGCTTGGGGCCTGGGACCCGGAGGAAAGAAACTGGGAGTCGGGGGAGGGGCAGCGCGCAGGTCCCCTCCCTCTCTTCGCTTCACGGTCAGCTTCCTCGGTGGGGAGCTTTCAAACATGGCGTCCACTCCCTGCACACGCACACACACCTGTCGCGCTTTATCCCCCGTGGAAGGGGTCTGTCCCCACCACACCGTTACCAGCCTTGTGGGGATGACGCCTCTGGAGACGTGTGCTCACCTGCCGATTCTGGGAGTTGACTGGGCTCAGGGTGGACCTTCTGGCTGGGCGGCCGTCCCGTGTGAGCCTGACCTCGCCAGAGCCCCCAGGACACCTCGCTCACAAAACCGGCATTCGATGCGGGCTCCGGGCTGGCCGCACGTGTCGCAGGCTGGGCTTCTGGAAGCGTGGGGGCTTGCCTCTGCAAGCGTCCCCGGAGACGTCATCTCGCGAAGGAGGAAGTAGAGGGGGCCTGTGCACGTAAAGACTAGGCCCGGGACTGCACGGCGGGTCTTGGTGATCAGTGACTCTGTGAGTAGCAAGTCCGGTGAGCTGCGGAGGCCTCCTCTAAGGACCTGTGTGGCCACGGGATGTGGCTGGCCCACGGTCCCCCTCTGCCTCCACGGCGTGCCTCTCTCCTCCTGTTCATTCCCTTCCAGGACTCTTCCCTCTCGCCATGCTCCTTGCCGGGCTGGAGGTCACGTCTACCCCGAGGCCGATGCCTCGTTTGGGCCGAGGACCCAAGAGCCGGCCTGGGGACTTCAACCCTTTCCCAACGTTCCTGACCAGAGGTAGAATGAAGAATTCCAAAGTGCGTTCTTGCTGGTCCCACCTGGAGGGGACGCGTCTTCCTTCTCTAGGCTCAGTTCTCCTTGTGCAGTCCCCAACGTGGTGAGCAGACCCACCGCCTGGCCCTGGACTTCTGACCCCCCCCCCCCCCAACAACATACCCTCCCACCAGTGTTCCTGGGCCATACAACCCATACTACCTGGATAATCAGGGAAAACACTCAGAGGTCGTTTAAAAAAACAAAAGGGAGCCCCCATGTTTATAGCAGCACCATCAACAATAGCCAAAGTATGGAAAGAGCCCGAATGTCCATCGGTGGATGAATGGATAAAGGTGTGGTGTATATATATACAATGGAGTATTACTCGGCGATCAAAAAGAATGAAATCTTGCCATTTGCAGCTACGTGGATGGAACTGGAGGGTATTATGCTAAGTGAAATTAGAGAAAGACAAAAATCATATGACTTCACTCCTACGAAGATTTTAAGAGACAAAACAGATAAACATAAGGGAAGGGAAGCAAAAATGATATAAAAACAGGGAGGGGGACCAAACAGAAGAGACTCATAAATATGGAGAACAAACTGAGGGTTACGGGAGGGGTTGCGGGAGGGGGAAGGGGCTCAATGGGTAAGGGGCACTGAGGAATCTACTCCGGAAATCATTGTTGCACTGTATGCTAACTAACTGGGATGTAAATAAAAAAATAAAAAAATAAATAAAACAAGTTAATAAAAAAACAACAACAACAGGGAGGCGTGTCCCCGTCTCCAGGATTTTGTTTCCTTGCAGGGAAAGTGGAGAGGTGGTTGTTTCAAGCAGTGATCTGGGAGCAACCCCAGCCTAATTGGAAAACCGCATTCATACTGACTGGAGAGGCCTCGGGAATGGCAAACAGCTTCTCCCTGCTCAGAGGAATTTTCTGGAAACCATAATGGCCGCTCTGCCCAACCACAGGCTGGCCTTTCTGACAGGATGAGTGTGAGTATGTGGTCAGGGTGGCCAGACCGGACCCGGCCTGGATGCTTTGCAGTCTGCTCTTCCCCAGCACTGACGGGGGGGAGGCTGGGGTTTGGGGGAGCGTGTCGCGCCCAGGGGCTGAGGGTCACGTAGGAAACTGCTGCGCGGTCAGGGGCCCCGCGGGCTGCAGCTTGGCGGGACCCTCTCCGCAGCGCCACGGCTGTCCTGTCCCAGGAGCCCGGGGCTGGAGGGGCATACAGGCCAAGAGACAAAGGGGCCAGCGAGTGCTGAGTGAGGACCCAGGCTGGGTGCTTCTCACTGTGTTCCGTTTAGTCCCCAGGGACCTTCGGTTATCATTTCCATTTTTCATAAAAAGAAACAGGCCAGGGCATGAGGAATGTGCCCAAGACGTCACAGAAAAGTGCTCGGTCCCACCCAGGGCTGAGTCCACACCCGGCCCTAGGCGCTGCCTGTCTGGCACGGCCCTCTTTTAAAAAAAAACATTTTTTCTTAATCTTTATTTTTGAGAGAGAGAGACAGAGTGCGAGTGGGGGAGGGGCGGAGAGAGGGGGACACCCAGAATCCGAAACAGGCTCCAGGCCCCGAGCCATCAGCACAGAGCCCGACACGGGCTTCGAACCCACGAACCGCGAGATCATGACCTGAGCCGAAGTCGGACGCTCAACCGGCTGAGCCACCCAGGCGCCTGTTAAATTTCTTTAAATGTTTATTTTTGAGAGAGAAAGACAGACAGGGTGTGAGCAGGGGAAGGGCGGAGAGAGAGGGAGACACAGAATCGGAAGCAGGCTCCAGGCTCTGAGCCATCAGCCCAGAGCCCGACGCGGGGCTCGAACCCACGAACCGCGAGATTGTGACCTGAGCCGAAGTCGGACGCTGAACCGACTGAGCCACCCAGGCTCTCCTGGCTTGGTCCTCTGATGGGGGGAAGCCAGGCCGCGGGGGGAGGGCCTCGGTGCTCGGGGTCCAGGACAGGGCTGGGAGCCAGGAGGAGGATAGAGACGCCTCAGCCAGCGTGACTCCTCTGGGTCTTTCCCTAAACACTGTGGTCCCCTCTTCCCTACCTGGTTTCAAGACAGCAGATCCGTACAGATCAGGGCTTTGCTGCCAAGGCCAGGACTGGGGCAGGAAAGGAGGGGGCGGGCTCTGGACCCATTCACGGTGAGGGCCGTGACGCTGGCAGGTGGCGGGCACCACGGTGGGGGCCCGGGAGACGTGAGTCCGATTGGGTCTTTCTGGGCACCCCACCAGCGCTCCGCGGGCGCCTTGGGGACCCTGTTCTGGATATTTCACAGAGAAGCAGCCGTGAGAGGGAGGGTGCGGCTTCACGAGCCCCCGGTCAGGTGTTTCCTGGAATATCAGAGATCGGATGTGACCGAGTCACTGACACTTTTTACTTATTTGTGTAATTGTTTTACTTAAGCAACGACTACTGACTTACAAGGTGTAAGCAATGATCACGCACAAGCGAGAGCAAGGTTTGCAAGAAATACAAGGTAGGTAATTAAGAAAAAACTTCTTTGGGGCGCCTGGGTGGCGCAGTCGGTTAAGCGTCCGACTTCAGCCAGGTCACGATCTCGCGGTCCGTGAGTTCGAGCCCCGCGTCGGGCTCTGGGCTGATGGCTCAGAGCCTGGAGCCTGTTTCCGATTCTGTGTCTCCCTCTCTCTCTGCCCCTCCCCCGTTCATGCTCTGTCTCTCTCTGTCCCAAAAATAAATAAACGTTGAAAAAAAAAAATTAAAAAAAAGAAAAAACTTCTTTGTGTGTCTCTAAAAGAGAAAGGCTCTTAAAAATCATCACCTGTGACCACACCAGACAGGGCTTCTGTGCCGCCATCCGGCTGTTAAGTTACGGGTGGCTGTGACTTTCGGTGTGACGCGGGAGGCGTGGAGGTGCCTCGAAAAAACACCAACTTACGGCAAGTGTCCTCGCCAAGCGCCCGGACCCGGGCTAAACAAACCCTTTTCTCGGGTTCACTCTTTCAAGTGTCCCCATAAACCTGTGATGCAGGCACCAATGTTGGATTTGGAGCTGGGGCAGATTCAGTGGCCGATGCACCGTCGGCCGTTGGATACGGACGTGGTGTTTCTTTTCGTTCCCGGTGATCGCAGAGGGGCCCAGAGTCTGTTTCTGCAGCTGCTGTCACCATCACTCTCCAAAGAGAAGTTTATTTGCCCTTTTCAGATATTGGCACCCGTGCTGAGAGGTGAGAGCCTCTGTCCACTGGCCTTGGTGCTGTCCCTCTCCTGGCTAGCTCTGGCCAACCCCTGTTTGCCCATTTTTCAGTTGGATTACTTGGTTTTTTGTTTTTGTTTTTTTTTGTTTTTTTTTTTGGTGTTGAGTTGTATAAGTTCATTACAGATTTTGGATACTAACCCTGTATCGGATATGTCATTTGCAAATATCTTCTCCCAGTCAGTGGGTTGCGTTTGTGGTCTTGTCGATGGTTTCCTCCGCTGGGCACATAGATACGTTGGAGCAGAGAAGGCCTTGACCCTTTCCCCGAAAGGCCCTTTATTTGATCCTTTGGGGACTGCTAGCAAACAGGACGCTAGGAAGCGTCTCTGAGCAGTATTTTTACATCAAGGGACAGAGCGAGTGGCTGCCGGGGTCGGCACTGGGTCTCTTCTGTCACCACGGTTTGTAGCCCGTTTCCAGACCCACCAGATCCCATGACGAGGCGACAGCCCTCTATCCAAAATGATGCTCTGCAGGGTGGTGGGGGATGGTAACTGAGCCCGGGAGCCAAGGAGCCTTCTGGGTCTCTGACGATGTGTTGTGAACTCCCACCACCCTTGGACTGGCTCATTGTTCAGCAGCCAAGTCTTCTCATTCATTCATCCATTCATTCACTCACTCATCAAACGTTTACTCAAGTGCACTGGGTGGAGGGAGTATCTGGAGCCCATAGGAAGATGGGGAGGCTCCCTGGAGGCAGAGATGGTCCCACTGGGTTCTGCAGGAGCCGAGGAGTTGCCTGGGAGAGGAAGCCTAGTGGTGGAGGTGGGGAAGGGTGTTCAAGACCCCAGGCTCAAGAGCTGCCCTCATGGAGGCTGGGAGGGGACCCGGCAGGCGTAAGCTTTGCCAGAGCCACGTGGTCGGACGGTGATGGGTGTGAGCAGGGGCCCCACGTTATGACACGGACGGGGGGTTTCTGAGGATGGGCTCTGTGGGCTTGGTGGCCGGCTGCAGGGGCGAGGGGAGCAGAGACCTTGACGGGGACCCCCGGTTCCAGTTTAAGCAGAGCGTAGGGTCCATTCTAGAGGAACGGGAGCCAACCGGTCGGTCCCGAGAAGACGTGCTTCTCCAGATGAGCATCTTTTCCAGGGATGTCCTCTAAAACAGCCTCGGGTGACACGGGCACGGCTTCCTTGTGTTTGGTGGGGGTACAGGGCTCCTCCGGGCGGCGGGTGTGGGGAGGCGCAGGCCAGGGAGCGCGGCTCCTTTGCACTGTTCCCTTCCCTTTGTTTCTGGCCTGGCTTCGGCTGCAGGAGCCGAACCCGGGGAGCAGGCACTTCCGCGGGCGCCCTTTCTCCCCCCTCCACCTGCCGCCATCTGCCACCTCCTTCATCCACTTGCAAAACGACGAAGGCTTGGGGCAGTCTGAGCCAGGATGGCCAAATCAGGTGCCGCCGCTCCGAGACTAAAGCCCGGTTCGAAGTCTGTTTACTCTCACAAATTAATCTCTCGGATGCCCGGAGAAGACACGAAACGAAGACCCCGCTCTGAATTCCAAGCGCACACCCACAGTTAGCAATCTCTCCGGGTACGAACTCCGGGCTCCGGCACGCGTCTTCCGCGTGGGACCTCCCCGCCGGGTTTGTGGACAGGTAATTCGTTAGATGTAACTAGCTGATTGCCCAGTCCCCTCCCAGATGCTCGATCCTTCGTGAAGTCCGGTTGTGGGACAAAGCGGGAAATACGGTGAGGTCTCTGCAGCAGCAGGGAGCTGGGACCACGTAGACCCGCTTGCTGAAAGGAGATCTCGTGGGTGCGGAAGACTTTGCTCCCATCCACCACTTGGAGGACGGCAGCGAGGGCCCCCGTGGTCACTGCTAGATGCAGTGGGCATGGAGGAAAACGCTTGCCTGGGGATCTGGAAACCTGCGTTCCCGGCCTGGTCTGCTCCCACCAGCTCTATGACTTGAGTTGACTTCTCCACACCTCCTTCTTCTCATCAGTCACCCGGGACACCGTTATGGGCTGGACCGTGTGCCTCCAAACCCACATGTTGAAGCCCTAATTCGCAGAGACTCACAATATTTGGAGAAGGCACCTTGATCTTGAACTTCCAGCCTCCATGTTGGAGAGAAAATGAGTATCCGTTGTTGAAGCCCCTGCGTCTATGGTGCCTTACCATGGCAGCCCGAGCTGATCCACACAGACCTTTCCCGGGGGCAGTCAGGGTCGCCGGGGGGGGGGGGAGCCCAACCAGGCACTGTGGGCGAAAGTGCCACGGAGATCGGAAGGCAGTGTGCGATTCTCTTTCTTTCCATTTTATTCCATTAAGGAGAAAAATCTCCTTTGGAAAAGATATGTCCTTGCTGCCTCACTAACCCTGGGAATCTCCCTTAAAAAATTTTTGTTTTTTAACTTAAAAAACTTAATCTGAAGCGGGCTCCAGGCTCCGAGCTGTCAGCACAGATGCCCGACGCGGGGCTCGAACTCACGAACCACGGGATCGTGACCCCAGCTGACGTTGGACGCTTAACCAACCGAGCCACCCAGGCGCCCCGGAAATCTCGCTTCTTAAAAAATTGAGGTGAAATTCTCATAACGTAAAATTAACCATGAAGCGTTTGAAAGCAGATGCTTTCACGGCGTTCAGCACGCCTGCAAGGTTGTCCCATCGCCATCTCAGGTGAGGTCCGGACATTGTCATCAGCCCGTGCTCGTTAGGCATCGCTGTTCCCACCTGGCCCCATCCCCCCTCCTCCTGCCCCCCTACCCCCCCCCCCCCAGCCCCCCCCCCCGCCCCCCCGCCCCCCCCCCCCCAACACCGTCCCATATCCCTGGTTTGCTTTCTGTCTCTGTGGAGTTACTTACTCTGGTTATCTCATAGAAATGCAATTATAGTCTCTTTGAGCTTTTCTGTGCGACTTCTTCTGCCTGGAATCATGTTTTCAAGGTTCACCCACGTGATGTGTGTCCGCGCTACGTTCCTTTTCACAGCTGAAAACATTCCGTTGTGCAGACGGATCACATTTTGGTGTCCTTCTGTGGATGGACGTTTGGGCTGTTTCCACCTTCTGGCTCTCGTGAACGGTGTTGCCGTGAACACGGGTACGGTATTTGCCTGGGAATCAATTTTTCATTCTCTTGGGCACAGCCCTAAGCGTGGAATCCTGGGTTATTATGGTAATTCTATGATTACCTTTTTGGAGGATTAAAACCTCTCATTTTAATCAAACAAGAACAGGCTTCAGGATTCACATTTTCAGCAGGTCAGAGCGCTCAGCTAGATTTTGATGACCCTGATTTTTCCCGGTACTGACGTTTACAGGATCAGAAAATCCGGTGCTGAATTTTCACTTGTAGTAGCGACATAAGCTTTTATTTTATTTTATTTTATTTTATTTTATTTTATTTTATTTATTGGTTTGTTAAATGTTTATTTTTGAGAGACAGAGAGAGAGAGAGAGAGAGAGAGACAGAGTGCAAGTGGGGGATGGGCAGAGAGCGAGAGGGCGACACAGAATCCGAAGCAGGCTCCAGGCTCCGAGCTGTCAGCACAGAGCCCGACGTGGGGCTCGAACCCACGAACCGCGAGATCATGACCTGAGCCCAAGTCGGACGCTCAACTGGCTGAGCCACCCAGGCGCCCGTTAAATTTCTTTAAATGTTTATTTTTGAGAGAGAAAGACAGACAGGGTGTGAGCAGGGGAGGGGCAGAGAGAGAGGGAGACACAGAATCCGAAGCAGGCTCCAGGCTCCGAGCTGTCAGCACAGAGCTCGACCCGGGGCTGGAACCCATGAACCGGCAAGGGCCTAGATTCTGGCAAGAAGGGCCGGGAAGGCCCCGCCACGCGGCCTCGACAGGGGAGGCTGGAACCCGGGCGCCCGCGGAGGGGCCCGGCTGGCCCAAGGCCCGTGTGGGTGTGGCTGCTCACACATCGCATGGGAAGTAGCTTAACGACAACAGCATCCTGTGTGCGTTCAGGGCTGGATGGTTCACAAACACATCCCTGTTTCCCACTCGATCTGCCCACAGCCTGCCGGGCTGGCAGAGACAAAACTCTGATTGCCACGCTCGGAGGAGAAAGCCTGGGCTGGAGCACGGCTAAGGGGCTCCCCCCCAGGTTCACAGAGCCGGTCAGCTTGAGAGCGGGGATTAGCGAGGTGGGAACCGTCTTGGCCTCGCGGGTCCACATCGAACATTCCCTTTGTCTCCCTTGTGGTTTCCAAACCTGCTCGCCCAGCCGTCTGGCCCAGCCCCGGCCCGGGAATCTGTATTTTAGGGGTCACTAGGGACATGTCTCGCCCGGATTCTGAAGCATCAGCAAAGTCGACCCATTCGTCTGGCTCTTGCGAAGACAGAACCGTTCGCCCCGCGTCGAGGACAACTCAGGAGAAGGGTGGAGACCCACGGTCCCTCCGCCAGGTGCCTGGTGGCGGGTTCGAGTCAAGTGCAGACAGCTGTATGACCCTCGCACGACGAAGGTCCCTCTTCCTACGACATCGCCCTGAGCCGCCTCCCTCCCTTCCGCGCAGGATGCCGGATTCCAGACAAAGCTCGTTCTTCCGGGGTCCCCGCGCCCGCGAACTGGACCCCTGCTCCGGGTCCAACAGACACCGGCCTCTCCACCTGCCGCGGTGTGGGCTGAGTTAAAGGGGCACAGATAACAGGGCTTAGCTGGGCTCGCGTCCACAGGGCGGAGGGAAGCCAGTCACCTCCCAAATCCAGCGCCACCGACTGGGACGCGACGTACTGACGCGCCCAGACGGGCGAGCGTCCTGTGTCGGCCCAGAGCGCCTCAGAGAGCAGCAGTCTTTGGAGTGACATGGAATTTCCATGTCACCCTGGCACGTCCCCCAGCTCTCTTCTCCCCCAAAACGGTTCCCACCAGTCTCGCTGCTGATTGAAGTGGTGATTTATTTTTCCTACTGCTGGTCTGGGCGCGCCTTGATAACTTCACCGGCAGCTACTTAACGAATGACCCCTTAAGGAGAGCCCACCCACCTCTCCGCACGCACACACGCACGCAACCCCGTCTGGGCCCCAGGACCCCCTCTCCACGGGCCCTTTGGGGTTCAGACCACCACCCGAGACACCACATTACCTGATACGACAGCCTGGCTCCCTTGCCTGTCCCCTCTGGCCGGCCCCACTTAGGTTTCGGAGGTGTCCTTGTGACCGTTTTTGGGCTGCACACGACGGTCACCTTGCCCCATCACACACAGCCACTTACCAAGACCTCTCTGCTAAGAGCATCATCTCTTGGCTTTTGCTGCGTCAGCGGGGGGGGGGGGGGGGGGGGTAGGACGAGTAGGCTGTGTGGGCGGGTAGAGGGCTTCTCCTGTGTGTCAGCCCTCGAATGTCACCTGCATGTCCCCTGGTGTGAGGACAGGACACCGGGCAGCAGGAAGGAGAGTGAGACACCTGGAGCAGTCTCTCTGGCCGCTGGGCCTCCGGGAGCTTGATTGGAACAGGCGGGTGTGTTAGCGTCCAGCTAGATGTTGGCACACGGGAGCGTGCAACCACCTCTGCTTCTGTGGCTTTCCACGCCACCCGGGTGCAGGGTGGGCCACTGGCTAGTCCAGAGACCCTGAGCAAACCCTTCCTTCTCTGGGCCTCCGTTTACTCACCTGGGAAATACGGGGCTGGACACCATCCTTGCTCCCCATGTCAGGAGCCCCAGAGATGGTGGATCTCGTACCGTAAGGTTGAAGTTCCCTTCTTTTTAAAATTTTTATTAGGTTTTTTTTTATTGTAGAGAGAGAAAGAGAGAGAGAACAAGGGAGAGGGGCCGAGGGAGAGAGCGAGAATCCTAAGCAAGCTTTATGCTCACTGCTTGATCCCAGAACCCTGGGATCCCGATCGGAGCTGAAATCAAGAGTCGGACGTTCAACTGACGGGGCCACCCAGGCGCCCCTGAAGTCCCCTTCTGTTTAGAGTTTTTTGGTGCTGTCTTGAAACTAAGCCAGGGTCACCTTCCCAGCTGGGGTCCTGGGTGGGGACACTGCCTCAGCTGTACCGGCCCCCAGGCTACCGCTGTTTCCAAATGTGGGTCTTATTATTGTTTAAGTATGGGGAGCCAACAGATCCGGGGACAATGGCCATTGAAAAGATAGTTTGTGACTCATAGATCCCAAGAGGAGGGGGCACGCCCTGCCTCGCAGGGCCATGGGGGAAGCACCAGAATTGGTCAGGAGGCAGAGGGACAGAGGGAGGGCGTGATCAACAACCTGTGTTGTGGTTTTCACGGGAAGGAATGGGCGAGGCGGGGCAAGCGGACTTAGGATCAGCTAGCCGGGATCACATCAGGGGACTCTGGGGAGTACCCTGGAGCAGGTTGTTGTCTGGTCCTCGGCCCCGGGGTGATTAGAACAGGGGAACATTGGCCTGTGAGACCCTGTGAGACCTTGTGAGACCCTGAGAGAGTGGCTGGGGTGTGGGCTCTGGGTTGGTTTGTACACGAAAGACGGGCTCCCTGTGAGCAGAGGGGTCTGATCCCTCTGGGAATTCACCAGCCTTGGTTGAGGGGTGAGGGTCAGTCCCTCCAGGGTCAGCAAGGGCCTGGGCGCCAGACCACAGAGAATATAGAACATGACAGAGTAAATAAGGGCACATAATAAAATGTGTGCTGCGTGCAGTTTGTCATTATTTTTTTAAATGATTTCTTTTTTTTTAAATTTTTTAAACGTTTTATTTATTTTTGAGACAGAGAGAGACAGAGCATGAACAGGGGAGGGGCAGAGAGAGAGGGAGACACAGAATCGGAAGCAGGCTTCAGGCTCTGAGCCATCAGCCCAGAGCCTGACGTGGGGCTCGAACTCACAGACCGTGAGACCGTGACCTGAGCTGAAGTCGGACGCTTAACCGACCGAGCCACCCAGGCGCCCCATTATTTTTTTAATTAATAGACCTTATTTTTTGGAGCAGTTCTAGAAAAAATTGAACAGACAGTACAGAATTCCCATATACCCTCCATTTCTAACACACACACACACACACACACACACACACACACACACACACAGAGTTTTCTCTATTATCAACATCTTACATTAGGGAGACACATTTGTTATCACTGAACCAATGTTGACACGTTATTAGTAGCTAAAGTCCACCGTTTCCATCATGGTTAGGTTCGTGCGCTTTCGTGGGTTTAGACAAACGTACAATGAATGACACACGTCCGCCACTATAGTGTCCTACAGAGTAGTTTCCCTGCCCTAAAAATCCCGTGTTTCCGGTTCATCCCTCCCTCCCCCGTCCCCACGGGCGGCCACTGGTCCTCTTACTCTCCGCATAGCTCTGCCTTTTCCAGGATGCCATACAGTTGGAATCACACAGCCTGTGGCCTTTTCAGACCGACTTCTTTCACTTAGTGATGTGTGTTTAAGGTTCCCGCGTGCCTTTTCATGGCTCGATAGCTCCTTTCTTTACAACGCTGAATAATATTCTGTCGTCTGGATGGACCGCAACTGACGTATGATGTTGATCCATTATTTATTTACTTAAAAAAATTTTTTTTAATTCGTTTTCTTTATTTTTGAGAGGCAGAGAGAGACAGAGCGCGTGTGGGGGAGGGGCAGAGAGAGAGGGAGACACAGAATCAGAAGCAGGCTCCAGGCTCTGAGCTGTCGGCACGGAGCCCGACGCGGGGCTCGAACCCACGAACTGTGAGATCATGACCTGAGCCGAAGTTGGACGCTCAACTGACTGAGCCCCCCAGGCGCCCCATCCATTATTATTATTTTTTTTAAAGAAAGGCAGTGGGTTTCGTCGCCAGGCTGGGCTCACAGATGCGCCTGGACAAGGAGGCGGCAAGGGTGGGGTGGGGGGTGGGGCTCCTGGGCTTGCAGGGTCCGGGCCCGTGCGTGCCGTCTCCTCCTCATGGGCTGGCACAGACGGCTGGCCGTCCCGGCTCTTTCTCAGGGAAGCCTTTCAGGCTGTGCCCTTGGCTCCTCATCCCTAGACTTGCAGGCAGACAAATCCAAGGGGAGGAGGGGATCCCCAGGTTGGCCGGGTGGCCTCGAGTCTCAACACAGTCCAAGCGCTTACCTGACGAGCCGTCCACGGCTTCGAGAGGTCAGCCACCCAGAAGGTGCTGCTGAGGCCGCAGGGGATGCGGGTCTCCCCGGGGCCCTGCTCCCAGAGCCTGCCTCCCCCTGCGGCTGGTCGGGGCCTGCCAAGCTTCCCGGCCCGGACGGCAGGCTGAGGGCCGCGGGGAGGCGAGCCGGGTGGGCTCCAAGAGCTCTGGCCCTCCTCGGAACCCCTTTTCTCTCCAGACTGAAGTGAGGTCCACCCAGGGCCCGGGACGTGGTTTGCTGCTCTTATGCAGGCTCCTGGCAGAGGCGATTTCCTGACAGGGTGTCCGCCCTCCCTTTTCTCCTTGGCCAAGGCGCTGTTGGCAGCCGGGTGAGCCCGGAATGTGCCTGTGTGCGCATGTGCTGTTTCTGTGGGGTGTGTGCTCTGTGTGTGTGTGTGTGTGTGTGTGTGTGTGTATGTGTGTGCGCGCGCGTGTGTGTGTGTGTGTGTGAAGATGCTGCCGATGTCGTGGGCGGTCCCTGCTCCCCAGATGGGCGGGTCCGGGGCCCAGAGATTTGGGGGGGAATCCGCAGTATTGACAGGGGCTGACAGGAAGGGGGCGCCCAGCCCTGGGGCCCCTGATTTCTGCCCCACCCACTCGCGGTTTTTGGTGTGGCCCCGCCTCCTGGAGTCTCAAACTGCCCGAGGCCACGAGAAGGTCACCGTGGAAAAGCGACAGGGGCTCAGAGGAAAAGAGAGCCCATTTCGTGTCACCCGGGACACTCAGAGACGCTCTAGAAACCTCCCGAACGCAGGCCCTGCCCCAGCTTGGTTTGCATGGGACACCTCAGAGGTCACCTCGTCGCCCGGGGGCCGTGGCCACGGAACAACATCCAGCAGGTGGATTCCTCCAGGTAAGCCGGCCGAGAAAAGCAGCTTTAAGACCAGGAGTTAGGCTGTTCCCCCACATCTTCTTCCAAAGCTGACTCACAGTCGGCCTCTTCCAGGCAGCCCTGACTCCGGGCAAGAGGGCCCTCACCTGTGCGTGATGCTCTGGAATGTTCTTTCGTTATGTCCCTGCCCAGGTGCGGTTGGCCGACCTTGTCCTTAAGGCAGGAGGGCAGGGAGGCCATGAATGCAGCCAACTCCTGCCTCCAGGCCCTGTTTCCTGAGGGCAGGGTGCTGGGGGGGGGGGGGAGCACCCGCCCCGCTTCCCACCTTCATCTCAAGCGAGATCAAGTCCCTGAAAGTGCACCTTCCGTCCCCTCATTGGTCCACACAGAAGAGACGCGGTTCCCCAGGCGCTTCTGCTGTGCCTGTCCCTGTGGTCTCAGGCCCTGGGAACCACAGAAGGTGCCAGGGAGGGGCGTTGGGACAGAGTCTCTCTGTGACTTCTCTTTGGCGACAGCTGTCTGCGGTGGGGCAGGCTCCCAAGGGCCTCTGCGCGAGTGAAGGCAGCTCAGGGCCGCGCAGCTCTGACGGGGAGAGGCGGGCTGGCCCCAGGGACCCAGGGACCCAGGGCCCCAGGCTCCGGGCTGGGGCAGACTGACCTCCACACCGGGTGGATGTGGCCACTTGTGCTCACAGCCACTCCGTGAGGTCAGTGTCTGTCCCTGTGCCCTGTCCCACGCCCGTCCCGTCCCTGACTCCGGTTAATGTCTTCTCCAGCAGAGTCTTGAGGAGGAGGAGGGACGTGGGCCTGAGACCGTTGTGTGCAGACAACAGGAGGTGTGCGAGCCGTTCTCAGGAGGCTCGGGGTGGGGGGTGGGGGGTGGAAGGCAGGAGGGGTTTTTCATATTTACCGAGGGCCCATTTCACCCTCCGTCGTTAGGACGTGAAGCTCAGTTCTCAACGAGCTCGTGGAGCAGACCCAAGGCTGGAACTCAGAACCCCGAGAGCCTTCTGCCGCTGCCTTGCTGTGAGTCTTGGGGCAGGTTGCTTACCCTCTCTGGGCTTATCAGTAAATGGAGCTGGCCGGGATGGGGGGGACTAGAGGGCGGGCGAGTGTGACCCTTTCTTCTTCCCAGGGAAGGGCAGTCCCTTCCGGGGGGCACGTGGGCAGCCCCAGAAGGAAACTGGTCCCTTCAACACAACCTCAGTGTGTGTCCGGAGAAATGCATGTCTGAGGCTGGGCGCCTATGGGTGGAGGCAGGTAGGACGTGGGTGTGCAAAGGCACCTGAGGGTGCAGAGGAGGCAGTCGGGGGGTGGACCAGGCCAGAGCGGAGGCCTCGCTCTGGGCGGCAGGACGGCTGCTGAGTGGGCAGGGCTGGAATTGGCCTCAACCCAAGTCATCGCCCGGTTACAGTTCTACCATTGACCTGAATAGACTCCTTCGGTTCCCTATTTAATACGCTGTAAATAAACGTGGCAATGGCATCTTCCTTATTGACCCCTTACTCTGCGTGGGGCCGCGAGCCGATCGCCGTACGTGGGCCCTGCCATTCACCCTGCACAGCAACTCGAGGAGGCAGCATCGACGTTATCCACATTCCGTATACGCCGGGGACAATGGGGCCCAGAGAGGTTAAGTAACTTGCCCCAAGTCACACAGCTAGAAAGCGGCAGAATTGGAACCCAGGCCCGTGGGAGCCAAAGTCCCGGCTTTCATCATGCAGGCCACGCTCCCTTTTAATAATAATGGTGAAAAGCCTGGAGGGATGTTCACCCCCCAGATTTCTCTCGGGCCCTTCGTTGGAGGCTGACCGGCCAAGTCCAGCTGGAGACGGTTGGTTGGTCCCTAAAGGGGCCTCCTCGAGCCTCCCAGCTGGGAAGAGGAGAAATCCGCCCCTCCGGTGCCGGCCGCCCCTGCTCCAGCGTCTGGCCTGAGCCCAGCGTGCAGGCTGGCACTGCCCACAGCCAGGCAACGAGAGGGGCCCCCGGGGAGACTTGGGGGGGGGGGCGGGGGGGGGGCAGCTTTCTCGTCTTTCATTCTTCAGTGGGAGCTCTGGCCAGGAGCGTCAAGCTTGGGCGGGCACTCGTTTTGGTATTTTTCTTTTCTCCGGGGGAAGAAATGATCAAAAGTGGTGTAGCACATGCACGCTAGACGTTGGGTCTGTGGCAAGAGAGAGGAGAGAGGGCCTGGTGATTCCCTAAATGCTGTAAATACTGCGTCTTGCCTCCACTCTGTCCGCTGCTGCTCACACCAGCCGGCCCCTGCCCGGCCAGACCGGCTGTCGGTCCCCTCCCGTCTAAGGCGCCTCCGCCAGGGTCGGGGAGTCTGGGGAGCCCATCGGCAGGGCTCGAGTGCCTCCCTAGAGGAGTAGCTGCGGGGCTCCTGGGGCAGCCATCCCTACCCGCGGGTGTGGCCCAGCGTGCCCATCATCGATGGGAAGATCCAAACCCTTAAAGAGGGTCTTGCTGACGTGGGTGGGCTTCTCCTCTGGGCCTGGGGCTGTGCAGGCCACGGAGCCCCCGCCTTCACTGACCCGCTCGAAGGCGTCCTCTGGGGACAGCTTGGCCTCCGTGCGTCCCGCAGCTCCGACCGTCAACACTCCTGTCCGTCGCCCTGCGACTTCCACCCCGGCCTGGTCAGTGGACTCCACCCGCGCCCAGCTGAATGACAGGTGGGTGACAAGTGTGCACAGAAAGAGTTTTTTGGCTTTACTCTAGGATCCGCTCAGGGTTTTCTTCGCAGAAAAAGGGGTTTGATTTTCAAACTCGGATGTCAGTGCAGGCAAGTCAGAGACAAGTTTCTGGGTAAAACAGGGGACATGAGTCAGTGGAGGTGGAGGAGGGGGAGGAGGAGCAGGGCCTTGGCCAGGGAGTGGTCACCTGGTGGGCATGTGCACACAAAAGTGCATGCGTGAGAGTGTGCATGTGTGTGTGCACACTTCAGTGTGTGCCTGTGTGTGTGCAAGTGTGTGTACACGTGTGCGTCTGTGTGTGCATGTGCCAGTGTGTGTGCACACATGCACGTGTGCACGCTTCAGTGTGTGTCTGTGTGCATGTGCGAGCGTGTGCACACATGTGTGCATCCCTCAGTGTGTGTGAATGTGCATGTGCAAGTGTGTGCATATGTGTCTGTGTTTCAGTGTGCGTGTCTATGTGCATGTGCGAGCGTGTGCACACATGTGTGCACACTTTAGTGTGTGCCTGTGTGTGCAAGTGTGTGCATACGTGCGTGCATGTGCCAGTGTGTGTGCACACGTGCACTGTGTGCACGCTTCAGTGTGTGTGAGTGTGCACGTGCGAGTGTGCACACACGTGTGCGTGCCTCTGTGTGCGTGCAAGTACAAGTGTGTGCATATGTGTCTGTGCTTCAGTATGTGTGTCTGTGTGCATGTGTGAGTGTGTGCATGCTTCGGTGTGTGTGCATGTGCGAGCGTGTGCACACATGTGGGCATGCTTCAGTGTGTGTGAGTGTGTGCACACATGTGGGCGCGCCTCAGTGTGTGTGTGTGTGTGAGTGTGTGTATACGGGTGGCCTTCTGTTGTCACCACCAAGGTGGGGTCCTCGGCAGTGGCAGTATCCAAGGCCAGGCAGCCGTGTTCCTTCCGGCAGAACAAAGCACATGGGACCTTGGGAGGCAAGGTCCCCCAATAAATAAGGCAAGGGGCGCAGGTTATAAATAGACGCAGGCTCGGGGAGCTCTCGGCGGCCACCGGCTCCGTCCCCAAGTGGGAGCAGCAGCGTGGGGCCGGCCGTGCAGCCCCAGATGGCCGCCCTCGGCCCTGGGCTGCTGGGGGGAGAGGCCCACCTCCGACCTTTGTCCAGGGCCAGGGCCAGGGCCAGCGCCTGGACGTCCTTCTCAGACAAAACGCTTCCTCCAGCGGCGCCGGCCGCGTTGTCCAGACAGCCCCAACGTCTCTCCCTCCCGGGCCCAGCGGGCCTGGCCTCCTCGCCGCGTGTTCCTACCGCTCAGGGCAGAAGGTGGTTTGCTCCTTCGAGCGGAGGGCTCGTACGTTCTTTCCGTTCCGCATTCGGACCCCGATCCTCCTCCCAAGGCAGCGCTGACCCAACTCTGGGCCGCTGCTTGGTGGTGTTACGCTCCCTGGAAACGTCTTCTGGCGACCGCACGAAGGACCGTGCCTGGCGCCTTCGCCGTCTCACTCGGTGCTTTGCTGGCGGCGGTTTCAGAGAGTATCCGGAGAAGACGGGCCACTCATCTACCTACCCATCCTTCCATCCGTCCGTCCTTCCATGCCCGGCCCCCTGACCCACTGGTTGATTCCTCTCTGAAGCCTCGCTGCTAAACAGTGAACCGTTCATCCGGGTTTTCAGTCTGACTTTCTTGCTCTTTGCCGCGGGACAC